>NC_060244.1:8693750-8995000 GCF_021155785.1 Neodiprion fabricii
ACGAACCACTCGGCGGATCTGGAGTTCGTCAGCAACTATCAGGCCATACAAGTCGGCGTCAGGAACACCTTCGGCTACGTCAGGAGCAGCAGCGAGAGCAACGCCGGACCCAGCAAGCAACCGCCGATCGCCAGACCCACGGCCCTGTCGAGCGGAAGCAGCAACGGCAGCAGCGGACCCGGAAGCGCGGGATCCTTGGGAGGACTCCTGCTGGACAGACCGTACAGCAACGGACTCGTCTCGACGAGCACGACGTGCGCCGTCTCGACGTCGCCCTCCCCCTTCGAGAGCAACGTCATATCGAAGAGGTTCAGCACGGCAAACAGCCTCGGTCCGTTCTCGACCACCATAAGCGACTTGAACCTTAACGGCATGAATCCATACGAGAAGTGGAGCAACGGCGGATGCGACGCGTATCCGGTTCCGGCGAACGAACACTTTCCGCTTCCTCAAGCACCCGCCGATTCGGTGCTCGATCTTACGTCGAAGCTCATGTCGGCAGCGATATTTCCACCCAAGTCCCAGATCAAACGGCAGAAGATGATCTATCACTGTAAATTCGGCGAGTTCGGGGTTATGGAGGGACAGTTTACCGAGCCGTCGGGGGTCGCGGTCAACGCCCAGAACGACATCATCGTCGCCGATACGAACAATCACCGCATACAGATATTCGACAAGGAGGGACGTTTCAAGTTCCAGTTCGGGGAGTGCGGAAAACGGGACGGTCAACTCCTTTATCCCAACAGAGTCGCGGTCGTTCGCACTTCCGGGGATATAATAGTGACCGAGAGGTCGCCGACCCATCAGATACAGATATACAATCAGTACGGTCAGTTCGTGAGGAAGTTCGGGGCTAACATACTTCAGCATCCCCGAGGCGTGACCGTCGACTCCAAGGGGAGGATCGTCGTAGTCGAGTGCAAGGTCATGAGAGTGATAATATTCGATCAGGCCGGGAACGTTCTTCAGAAGTTCGGCTGCTCGAAGCACCTCGAGTTTCCAAACGGGGTCGTGGTCAACGACAAGCAGGAGATATTCATCAGCGACAATCGGGCCCATTGCGTAAAGGTATTCAACTACGAGGGTGCCTATCTCAGGCAGATCGGCGGCGAGGGAATAACGAATTATCCAATCGGCGTCGGGATCAATGCCGCCGGTGAAATACTCATCGCTGACAATCACAACAACTTTAATCTCACCATATTCACTCAGGACGGACAACTCGTCTCGGCTCTCGAGAGCAAGGTCAAGCACGCACAGTGCTTCGACGTCGCATTGATGGACGACGGTTCCGTGGTACTTGCTAGCAAGGATTATCGACTTTACATTTATCGTTACGTTCAGGTACCGCCTATCGGAATGTAGAGGAAGAGTCCTTTTTTTTATTATCGGTAACTGCCGAGCGAATCGCTAACTCGCCTCTGGCCTTCTCTATTTTTTTTTTTTTTATTATTCCATCGCTCGGGCAAAGTAACAGAAAACGAAACAAAAGAAACACACAAATTCACACACACACTATATTTGTCCCTATTTTATTACTACTACTACTACTACTACTACTACTACTTCTTATTACTATTAGTACTATTATTACTACACTACTACTATACGTAATTTAAATCGGTGTGTGCGTACGTGTCCAGATGCCGTGTCTGTATAACGGTGAGGAAAAAGAAAAACCATGGAGAAAAAAAAAAAAAATACGTACCGTTCGAAGGTGTTCGTTTGTTTGTTCATTTCAATGCTAGGATTATTGGGTCATTCAGATTGATGATTCCATAAGTTAATATTATCATGACACGGCATGTATATACATATATACGCATATATGCATCGCCAAGGCACTAAAATTAAAATTCCAAAAACAGACAGACACAGAGGACACACACACACGCGCGTGTACCAGCCACCCCCTTAATAACGTGCATCCACAAAAGCGTGAAGAAAGAGAAGAAAAAAACACACACACACACACACACACAAATGAAAGAAAGCACGAAGACAAAAAAAAAAAAAAAAAGTGAAATGAAAAACTTACTTGTTAATGTTGTTATAACTGATAATACTGTTGTTGTTGTTTAGTTGTAGAGCTCGCCGCCGCTAGTCACTTGTTCTCCCTTTTGCTCCCATCTCATCTTCCACTCGAACAAAAAACAAATGGATTACACGAAGTAGTAAGGAAAAAAAAAAAAAGAAAAGAAATCGAAGCAAAAATAATTAACGAAATCACGATTGAAAAAAAAAAAGAAAGAAATCCCCCAACACTTAATTAAAGAAAGAAAATATTATCTTTCGCGTATTACGATCATTAATCATCGTGTCCATGAGCGTCATACCTTCCATCCGCATACAATCATCGTCATATTATATCTATTATTACGAGTATATATACTTACCGCTTTGTTATATAATAATCGGCATTCGGCGTGGCGTCTGCTGCAGGAAAATTTCCTCCCTTCATACTCTACCTTCACCTCTCGCTCCGTTCTTTTCGTCGCTCTCTCATTTTACAAAATTCAAACCTCCATTCGCATTTATTCATTTTTTTTTTTCACACGCGCATACGATCATTCCTTCCTTCATTTTTCTCGTTTCCGACTTATACGCGTATCGTTTCCGTTATCCCCTCCCCCCGTGATGTAAACGGCGGTCCGAATGAAACTTGTTTACATCCACCTTTTTACACGATCATATTACGTAAGTAATTCGTTTTCCCACCTCGTCGTCTCACATTTTATCATTCATTCGTATTATTAATTTTATTATCATTATTATTAATAATATTATTATCATTATTATTATCATTATTATTAATATTATTGTCGTCATTATTATTATTATTGTTGTTGTTTTTACAAATCGAAAGGTGTCCTCTCTGCACGACGACTCTCTTTCTCCCTCGCGATTCTCTCTCTACTCGCAACAAGACCTCAATTTGTTATATATTGTCTAATTGATTAGGTGACTTAATAGCGAAAAGTGGAAGAAACAGAAACGAAAAACAAAAACAAAAAAAAAAAACCAAAAAAAAAAAAAAAAACGAAAAACTTAATAATTGTGAATACGACTCGATATTTTTAAATCATGCATTGGTGTGTGCAAATTGTACGCGGAATATAAGATCTCTGCGAGAATTGAATTTAACGAAAATATACTCACAAATTTCAGCTTACGCGCGTTGCGTTGCGTTTTCGCAATAGATCGAGTACTTCATATGTATTATATACATGTTCTAATTGTTACGCGTTCGTTGACAAGTGAGAGAAAGAAAGTGAATGGAAAACAAAAACGAGGAGGGGGAAAGAAAAAAGCAACAAAGAAAAGAAAACAGAAGAATACAAAAAGCAAAAAATGAACCTCGTAGGTTCTTTGTATCCAAGTTTGCAATGCGCGCGCGTTGTTCCATCAGGATTCTCCGCGTATAAAGAATGTCTTCGTTGCCGGTCTCTTTCTCTCTCTCTCTCTCCCTCTATATATATATATATCCCTCTATATATGTATATATATATATCTCTTTCTCTCTTTCTAACCCCCCCCCCAATAAACGGATAATAAGGACTATGATAAGCTTTATCGTTCGCAGTATTACGCACTTCTACTATTACGTAGACACAATTAGCACAGGTATAGATTATATTATGCACGTATGTGGGTATATTACACAGACGACAGTTGATCCTATGTAGTATTAATTATTCGATATCGCCGTTTACGATATCATTTCACCGGAAACTGCAAAATTGAATCCAGATCCGCACCCTCGCAGTTCTGCCGCCACGTTATACACGTTATGCCTATAAATAATTAATATACGATGTACAATGAGAGCACGAGCAGCGTACCTATATATACCATATGTGTATTAGTTGAACATTTCGCACAAGCACGTATAGAGAGTATAGTGAAGTAGTGAATTAATTATTGCATATTTAAGCGTTTGTTTGTTTGTTTGTTTGTTTGTTTGTTTGTTTGTTTGTTTGTCTTCTTTTCTAGTTTTATATGCTGGACATTTCTCTCTCCCTCTCTCCCTCTCTCTCTCTTCCGTTATTGTTTCTTTTTTGCTCCCAGTTCTTTTTGTTTCTAACTCTCTCACTGTGTACGTGTTCAGATGAGATCAGATGAGATGAAATTCTCCTCTTTTCCTTTTCCATTATAACCGTCTTTTGCTCACTGTTTCTCTCTCTCTCTCTCTCTCTCTCACTCTCACACATGCCAGTGATTGTATCGCATTGGCAGTGTTTTACTTCCTCCTTATTCGAGTATAGTATTAATATATTTTGTTGGACGAGAGTCGCGAATAAAGTCCGATACGCGTATCCGCGGGCTTACAACTCAATTTCGTGCATGATTACTATTACTAATACTATTATTATTATTATTATTATTATTATTATTATTATTATTATTGATGATTAATTATTATTATTATTTCTTTTTACCCACTTAACCCGATGTTCGGCCACTGCCCCAGCTATAATAGACAGAATGACGGATACCACGGTGAAAGATGTCATGTATGAGTAGGTTTATTGATTATGCATTCTACATATGTGTTAGTACAACTTGTAATATTGCAGCTGCGATAATAATTGAATTACATTATATACCCAGAATTACAATTATTATTACATTACTTAATTATCGCGGACGATTTAAGAAAATTCTTATTGCATTTTACTAACGGAAAATACGGCTAGCTAGCAACAGCCCCCCAGCCCCACCCCCACCCTGAACGATCGCATTTCATAATTCACACGCGCATTACCTTCGCGCAGATATAAATATTTGTTTTCTTTTTTTTTTTTTTCATCCTCGATTTGTTTCGTTATTTGTTTTTTCTCGATTCTAAAAATTTGTAAATGAAATTATTTTTTCACGTTGCTTCTGTTTTCCAGGGAAATTTCTCATCTCGTTTGATTATTCGTTATATTTTTTTTTCTCCTCTTTCTCGTTTTTCACCGTTACTTTACTTATTTTATTTAAAAATACAACGACATATTGTAACATAAATTGGACGACTAATTCGTATGTAATATTTATACGGACAATTGTCCCTAATTTTCTTGAATTTTACTCGCGCGAAATCGATCGATTTTAATCCCCGCGATAGTGATTTATTTATCTTTATACGATTCGACAATTTCGAAGAGGGGGGAAGGGAGAAATTGTAGATGAAGAAGAATTGGAAAATAGTACGATCAAAGCCTGACTGAACAAAGTTGGAGGATATCATTTTTATCTCTGCTCTCAGGATCGAGTTCATTATTGCTATATTCAAGACGGACCAAGTCAAGCATTTTTTAGGCGTGGCGCAGATGCCGTGCCATGTACGCATATATGTTTGCCAACCCATACATATACGTGTATATAGGCACATGTGCCGTGCATATCACTCTGTGTATATAAAATATATACTTATGAGTATATATTTATATTCCCGGAACTTGCGGACAGATAATTATTCTTATCGTCCAGAACTTCCGGGCTACTTCGGAGTACTCACTGCCGTACAATAATTGCTGCGACACAAGACGTTTCATCATCTTTTACATGCTCAAATTAAAATGAATTCTATGCTTTTGATTATAATTGTTATTTTTAGACGAGAGTGTAATAATATAAATATTCCATCGGCAATTTCAATATTACATATTTTCCAATTTTTTTTCCTCCTCGTATTCCCTGTATAATAAAAAATTACTCAACTTACCTTACTACGTATATCCAAAGTTCGTCTCTCCGTCGTGAATTCGAGAATTTCAATTCTTCACAACGCCAAAATCCTCTAGTAACTTATAAATACGACACAGTCTTGTAAATACCTTATATACTTTGTGTGGCGTTATTATTATAATATACGGGCGTTTTCCCTACACACTTGACAACATGAATTTTTTTATTATCGTTTTGGATCACATTCAGGAAGATATGTACACATATATGAATATATTTAATATAATATCAGAGCGGGTCGTTACAGGCCTATTGTTTCTTGTTTTCTTTTATTTCATTTTTTCAGCGAAATTTAATACATTATTATTATCATTATTATTATTATTAATTATTATTGTCCTTATGTAGGTATAGGTGTTATAATTCTCGTTGTATAATCGACAAGTCACACTTCTCTGGAATGAAAGACAAGAAATAATTTGAATGAAAAAGAAAAAGAAAACAAAGAAACGAACAAAATACCGAAAGAATGAGAGAAAAATTGCAAAGTGGCGTGTGTATAACGTATATATATATATATAATATAGATTCTGTAACGTGTAACGGAGCACCAAATTCTTACGCGATTATGAAAAGTAATAACGAGACGACGAAAGAGAGTGAGTGAGAGAGAACAAGAAAGAGAGTGAAAGAGAGAGAGAGAGAGAGAGAGAGAGAGAGAGAGAGTGAGAGAGAGAGAGAGAGAGAAAAAGAGAGAGATAAGAGTGAATAAATTGAATAAATTGAAGAGATGGAGGGAAAGGGAAAGAAAGAGAGTAAGGAATCCTATCAAAAAAGCCGGCGCACTGTTGGTACTGTATACCGTTGTTATTTAATTACTGTTAACTTGTACATCTCGCGTATTTGTTTTATGACGTCTATTCCGGGTTTTTTTTTTCTTTTTTTTTTTCCTTTTTTTTCCTCATACATTAGTATTAATATTTTTTTTTCTCTCTTCTCTCGTGCGCATATACGAAATAAGAATTTGGCAAATAAAACGGGAAATAAAAGGAAAAATCATTAACAGATACGAAAAAAACGATGCTGAAAGAAGAAGAAAGGAAAAAAAAAAAAAAAAAATGACAAGCGGCATAATAGAGGACGTCCTCTTCACGAATGCAGTGAGACGCGTTAGCATAAAATTGTTATTATACTATTGTCGATACTATTACCGCTAATTTTTACTATTATTACTATTATTACTATTATTATTAATATTAATATTAATATCGTTTGAAGTCGTGCTATTCTTATTCGCATGCAGAGGAACGTAATTATGCAGCAAGTGTGCCTGTATAATACAGATGGCATTGTTATACTGTTAATACTTGCCGGAATTATGTTGACGCGCTATGACGTGAAAAGTGGGAGAAAAGTGAGAGAGAAAGAAAGAGATGAAAGAACGGAGAGGTTGAATCGGTTCTACTACTATATATATATATACACATATCGATTTGTTTTATTTAATTTTTCTCAATTCTTATGTATATAAATATATATTTAATAAATGCTTTGCGTATACGAACAAAAAAATTTGGGGCAGGGGGGGGGGGTGGAGGGCGAGCGGTTTAAAAAAAAAAAAATAATAAACGTCAATCTCCAATACAAGCGTTCCATCACGCTTTATAATAATAATTATAATTATAATTACTACGACGACGAACGATTCGCCACGTCCCGTAAACAAACGATATACGTAAAGAATAACAACAATCTTGCAAATTATTAATCATCCCACTGGACGACGCGCGTCAAAATGCCACTCTTTTTTATAAACAATATTGACGTTTCCACTTATATTATTTAAATGCCCGTTATATTATACACATTTCCTTTCCCACTCTCAGTCTTGTATTTACAATTATTCTTATCATTATCATTATTATTATTATTACTACTACTATTATTATTATTTAATCGTCCACGTATGTATAACGTTGCCTATTATATAATATTTGGTTATGTGTTTGCCTATATTACTAGTTATTATTAATATTATTATCATCAATATTACTATTAAATATTATTATTATTAATATTATATTGGGTCGGAAATGACAAAGAATGTCCCCCCACTGTGCCAGCTAGCCAAAAACGCGACAAAAAACGAGAAATATAAGAAATTCCTCCCTCTCACAATTTGCACACATACCTTGAAATCGAGATGATGATGTGCTAGTTGAATTATTATTATTATTATATACATACTTACATATAGAAGAAATAATTTTTTTGTACGGTTTGTTATGTTATTATTTTTAAAAGATACAACCCAATTGTTCTTAATTTAAATGTAAATCGTATTTTTTGTTTGTTTTTTAGTTATTTTTTTGTTGTAAAATGCTTTTTAATAATATTTTCAGTTCACATTATACATACCCCCGAGTTTTTGGTGTTTATTTTCTTATTGTATACGAATGCCTTACATTAATGTAATATCCCGAAACACTCCTTTTTTTTCATTTATACCTTATACGCGTGCATAAATGCAGTCTGCGTATAATTTAAAAAACAAAATTGACGAATTGCTCGAATTTTTTTTTATATACAACAATTGCTGAACGTCTATTTGGAGAAATAACTTGCATAAATTTTTGATCATTTTTTAAATGCATATATATATATATATATATATATATATATATATGTATATATATATATATATATATATCTTCTTCGTCTTCTTTGTAATTCTGTCAATTTTTATTCTCAAAGATCAATAATACTTGTCCCCATTCCCTGTTTGCACTCCTTAAGCTTTACACATTCCAAAGTAATTTATTACTCGTAGCGTATTTGTGGTTTTTCTTTGTTGTACATGATTAGAATATTGACAGTATTTTTATATTTTTTGTCATCGGGTTTCTTTGTTATTTTTTTTTTCTTTCTATTCTCTTGTAATATCTAAATGCGTAAATATATCGGTTGCGGCGTCTTTGTTGAAAAAAAAAAACACACACACTTCGCAATATTTCAAAATGCAGATTATTTATAACATGTATATGCAAAAATTTGTTGCTAATTGTCTTCTAGTAATCAGCAAACAAAAGCAGCAACAAAACACGTTTTATTTGTCATTCTACGTGTGTGTAAAAAATACAAATCTTTATCAGATTTCAATTATTGAACATGAATTCATTACGAATCAGTTCGACAATATCGATAAATGCGTTCTTTCATTCTGCATATAAAACCGCGATGATGTAACAAAATCCCCAAGAGAGCCTATACACCTAGTGTCGTTCAAAGCATAAAACGTTTTGCGCACGAAGCGATGCAAAAGTCAAAGAGAAATAAAATGAATGAAACATGCGTCTTTCAGCAGCGGCTTCCATTCGCAATAAATAAACTACCTTAGCATATACCTGTAGTGAAAAAGGTAAGTGAAATACTTGAACGAATATGTATATACATATATATTCATATGTGTATAATATATATATATACATATGTATGTATACCTAACGTAAAAGCGAAGAAAAAGAGGCTTTTCCGTAACGTTATCTGATTTGAAACTCCGGTCTTTTTTCAAATTTCGTAGAAATAAATCAGGTACGCGTTTACATTCACCGCGACTGAAAAAGGAGGGACAATTTTTATATTTTATACACCGATTGCGTTTAATTTCATTCACGGTTACATTAACGTAGATTTATTGCTTTTTCGTATATTTGGATCTTATTTTAAGTATCAGGTGAAAAAATGTCCTTTCAACTGAGCTTTAATAACATAATTTAAAAAAGAACAAAAATATATGGTAGGTATAATACTGAATAGAATTCTGGTGTGATAAAAAAACAAAACAAAAAAAAAAAAAAGAGAGAAAAACTGCCAAGAAAAATATTTCCACGTTCGTCCCATCTTCGGATATTACACACCGTTATATAGGTATACAACACGTGTTACATTTTGAGAGGAAAACGGTTTGCGACAGAGGGACTAAAATCACACGTCGATGTACCTAAACTTCACGTTTGTTATTCCAGGAGACCGATGAACGGACTTCCTGTCGGTGTAATTCTAAACTCTCACTTTCTATTTTTGTCTTTCGCGTGAGAAAACTGTAACGGAAAGAATATCCAGTCCTGAAAAAAATCGGAGAACGTATATTAAAATAAAGAAGAGATTTTCTTTTTGAAATTTTACACAAATTTTCAACGTGAATGATTATTCCATTTATTATTGCAATTAAAACGAATCAAACGGTATCAAATTTCACGTTCTTCGATGCAACATTACCTTCTGAAAAAATTCAACTACCGGTTTAAAATTTAATTTATCAATCCTTTAACTATATAATATCGTACCCAAGTCTGAGACACGCGTTTCACGTTTCGTCCCAGTCGAGATGAGTGATTTGAATAAAACGATCTGTTTTATCCTGTCAAGAAAGGTGTTTGAATATTGAAAAACCGTAATAGAATATTGAACAAATGGGAATATAGTGGTGTGGTTGTAGAAACTCCCCAAGCTTCAGTACGAAAAAAAATCAACTCTGATTCACAACTAACCCCTGTGCAACTGTCGGCACGATTAATCGATGCAGTATCAATGAAAGACGCCACTTTATCGATAGTGACGTATTATTATAAACATATACTTAACAGTAAGTAAGTGACATGCGCACGACACGTCGTATATTTCGTTTTATTTCTCATTTTATCAAGTGCTTGTGCATCTCTCTCTCTAGTACGTTAGCTTCGCGATAGAAAGAAACGGAACGACAAAGAAGAAAAAAAAAAGGAGAGCAAAGAAAGAAAACTACACTCGAAAAATCCATTTCTTCGCTCATTATTATTATTATACCTAATTGACAACACAACGCGCGCTGAGGAATAAAAATTTGATCAAGTCATACCGTTTACATATATACGGTACGTAAGGTGTTAATCGACGAAGGGAGAAAATTTTCCTAGACTGAAAAGAGTTGGAGCTGAAAAATTTTTAGAATTAAAAAAAAAAAAATGAAATGAAATGAAATGAAATCAATAAATGAATCCCCGTTACGCGGATGCCTGTACTATTAATCCGTTGGCCTGTTCGGTCCATCGTCTTTAAACTGGTGTTAGATTACTGTTTAGAAGTTGATAGTGGATAGATAATATATTTTTGTACATTCGCATAAATGGGACGCTTAAGTAATCATTGTAATTATAATATTAAATCGTATTGACGAGACGAAACGAAGGAAAAAGTAAGAGTAAAAGAAAAGGAGAAAAAGAGAGAAAAAAAAAGAAAAAAAAAAAAATTGAAAGTAAAGTTAAGGAATAAAGAAAGGAAGGTGGAATGAAAGCAAAACGAAAAACAAGACGTCCGCGATACAACTATTATTATCAATATACTTATTATAAATACACGTATATATGTATACATACATATATATATATATATATATGTATGTGTGTGTGTGTGTGTATGTATGATATTTGTCGTCGAGGACGCGACGCGCGGCGACTCTGGTAAATTTGAATAATTAAATACACTCTTCCCGGGCCCAACTAATGTTACTTATTATGAAAATCGAATGATAGATTAATTTAACGGTCAATAAATCGGCTAATTATCACCCATGCCACTTTCTGACTACAACATTGCGTATCGATAGTATGTATTGTACGACCATGTATGCGTCATACGTGTGTAGTAATAAAATATTGCATGCCTAGTAAACGTATGTAACATAATATACGATATACAGTATATCGCATTGCGTATATAATTATGTAGTGATGTACCTGTAGATTAGCGTAATGACAAAGTCAACCGTTGATTGTGAACTTGAGCTTGCTAATTTATTATTCACGATGATTTTACTGCTGGCGTGTAATGATTTTCTGCTTTTAACGCGAGTGCGGATCTCGGCTTTACCCGTTGTACGAACAAGTTGAAAATCGGTGAAATCGTTAATATCTCTTTTAAAATTAAGATCGAAGATCGTTTAAAGATATCGTCAATATTGTCACACGCGGTGCAGCGTGATTACCTCGGTACGAAAGATTGTCGGATTCGATAAAATCATAAGCGATCAACTGTCTCGTCGTTTACACAACCGCAACGATAAATAAATTTATAAACAAACGATTGTTGACCAAGAAAATTGGCGTACCTGTAAGAATAACGTAGGTGGCCGCTGCGCTACTCATCGGAGTTAATTGAAACGTTCAAAGCTTTCAAATAGAGGTTGAGGATTTTATCCGGACAAAGGAGACAACGAACAAGAATCCTCGTTCCTTTTCAAACCGTCCTCACGGAGAAAGCAAAGAGGAAAAAATAAGAAACGCAGGAAGTGAGAGAGAAAGATATGAATGGAGGGAGAGAGGGAGAGTGGGAGAGAGGAAAATGATAGAATTTTCTTCTACCAAAGACACACACCTGAGCTTTTGCCATCTCACCCCGATGTGAAGTGAGCTGTAGTAAACAGGGTATTGTAGTGCATCGGCACCGGTTTACAATATTCGAAATTTGCACGTCGAGAAGCAATATCCTTGCGGTTCCTCAACCCAAACAATTCCTCGCGTTCGATATCAAGTTTTCGTTTTTCAAACCCCTCGATATTTCATCTCGGCTCGCTATCAATTTATGTATTTTTCACACAGAGGCTCGTGCAACCTGCCGCAGGCTTTTAATATACTCGGATTGAGATGCGATCCTACGATTCCAGTCGCTCCGTCGAGTTCCAAATTATCGAGAAACGACACGCGGTGGCAAAAGTGAACTTTCTTCTTACGTCGGAAATACGTTCGCGCAATTTGCCAAAAAATTGTTACCTCGCCACGTTCGTATTTTCGACAACGAAAACAAGGATTTCAAACGTAAAAAAAATCGAAGCTGAAACGAATTGTTTTCCAATTCGATCAACCCGTTTGACGCTGCCGAATTACCCGTAATCAAAATTTTGAACAAAGCTGTTGGAAGTGATCCTTGACCTTTGTGTAGGTAAACGGTAAAATGCACAAAATTTGAAAAATGATCAATGAAGGAGGAGTAAATGAGATTTCACAGTGACAAAGGCACCATCGTACTTACCACCCTACGTATTAGGTACATAGTGTAACACGATTATTATATAACCTGTGTAGATAACTCAACTTTTGACATAATTGACCTATTCTTGTAACGCCACATGTAGAATGTAGGTAGGATAGGTTGTAGGCATTAGGCGTTAGCTTAGAATTTAGTACCTATCGGGTCTTAGGATAAGGATAGATTATGTATTACGGTATTATAGTCGCGTCGCTGATCTAAAACTAAATTTCTATATACTTGACTATAAATCCGGGCGCCCATGCATGCGTGATACGTTAATCCTTGCGTTGCTACAACGGTGTAAAACCCAGGGACAAGCCCTTAACGATCGGTTATCGATATTGCGCTGAAATGATTTGATGAAAACATCCCCCTTCGCCCGTTTCGCCACCCGATCCTCACCCCTTGAACCACCAAAGAATCGTGCGATACGACGGCTCGAGTAAACTGATTAAAAAGAAAAAAAAAAAAAGAAAATACACGACCAACCAAACAAAAAACACACACACACACACACACACACAGACACAAATTGAATGCTTTAATTGCCGGTAAGACTGAAAAATCAAAGGTAAATGAAAATAATTCAAAACAAAATAAGAATGAGAAAGAGAAAAACTAAGCTTACGTTGTTGTACGATAAAATCTTATCGCGGTATTATAGATTTGAAGAAAGATAAAGAGAAAGGGAATGAAGAACATCGAGTTTTTGTAATATAAATTTTATCCTTTTCAACAGTCAAACAATCGTGGATACCGTATTATTATTATTATTATACATGTGTAATAAAACGGCCAATTTGTATCGCGTGGTCGAATGCATTGCATACGTAGTTGCGTCTGTAGACACACTGTGTGTGAAATCATAAATATTGTTGAGAAAAAAAGAAAGAAAAAAAACCCATTGAGATTAATGATACGAACAAAGGAGCAAACACAAAGAGACAAAGGCAAATGCTAGAATTAGTGGAAGATAGTGTGACGAAGAGGAAGAAAGAACAAGATAATATCTTGTAAAAATGAGACATTATGCGACATTGTTGTGTTTATCAACTATGTTAACAATGATAACAGTAACAACAACAACAATAATAATAATAATAATAATAACGTTGAGTATAACCATGACGATGAGTTGGTAAAAATTTGTTTCTTCGCGACAAATCGCGAGGAATATATCTTTCTTCTTTGCTAAAAATATCGTGTATATATAGAATTAAACATTATATGTACATGTATAATTTATACACGTTGTAAATATGATTGATTGCGAAATTGAGTCGCGGTTACGATGTGTTACGTATATGATAGGTATATATGTATAATAATCTTGAGGAGTTATGGATGCATGTTAAGTATAAAGGAAAATGGAAAATCGAAAAAAAAAAAAAAAATGAAATATACGATAAGGAGCGGAGAAAAATAAAAAAAGAAAAGTAATAACAAAACCAACAACGGAAACAAACCGTACTTGATACGATATCGAATAATTGATTTATACGGTGGAGACGTACAGTAATGTTCATTAATGAGTTCCCAGTGGCTCGATATTTTTTTGGAATCAAAACTGAAACGAGTTGAATAAAGGATAGTGAGCCACTGGGAACCCGTTAGTGAGTAATTACTGTGAATACGATAGAGTTACGATTCGAGGATTAAGGAAATACCCAACAACTGCTTGCATTTACGTGTCAGTGGATTTAACGTAAACACGTTGCATTACATACGCGGATGGGAGAAACGATCATTACGTAAAGGAGAACGAAAACGGACGCGAGCGAGTAGGTTTAAGATAAATAAGAAAAAATAAAAAATAAAAAGAAATAAAAAAATGAAAGAAAAACAAAAGAAAAAACAAAAAACAAAAAAAAAAAAAACGGGGTTTGAGTAAATACCTCGAGTATCAGTAATCGTATCGTGAAGTAAACGTAAAATAACATTAATGTAAACTAATGGTCAAAGTTTCCAGTATTCCATGTCTGTATATTGTATTTAATTATTGTGAACGTTTCAAGAGTAACACTTTTAACTTTTAATATTTAGTTAAGTATAATGCATTCAATTATACATATAATGTAATGTACCATACTGTAGGCGTCAAGGGTTTATTGAAAGTAAACGTATAAGTCGAGTGTTTTTTGTCGGCCATTTTGTCGGGCCACCCACCCGCCATCTTGTTATTACATTATAAGCGTAACTACTTAACGATTGATTGATTGATTGATTGATTGATTGATTGATTAAATGTCTAGTCATGGCCTCTTGAATCTTTGCTATTTCGTATATATCACGTCTATAATATAAATGCATAGTTATACATATATAATATATATTTATAACGATATGATATAAACACGTAATAATGATAACAATATTGAATAATAATAATAATAAATACCAATAATAATTGATAAAGCTAATGATGAAGATTATCGTAAAATAATTATTATACTCTGCATAATCTACTCATATCTATAAATTATTATTATTATTATCACATATTAATGAGGATAATTAATATTTTAGGGGTTATTAAAAGTCGAAGTGGCTGGGAAACGAAAAAAAAGCGTTGTTTGACATGTTTTACATATTTAGAAGTTGCGAGTTTATATAAGTCAGATCCCAATAATTATCCTTGTGACGTCGGATTGTCATATATGTATTTTTTTAAATTTTGAAACTAAATAAATAAACCTGGGAACAGAAATATTTGTAGGTATATATTATATATTTACCATACGTGTATGTAATAACTATTATGACTATTGCCACTGTTTTACTGTAATAATAATAATAATAATAATAATAATGTGAATAATAATATTAATATTAATAATCAATTAATTTATTAATAACAATAAAAATACTAATAACATGCTGATCTAAAAACTCAAACTGGAAAGGATAATACGATAAAGTAAGAAGCGAAACAAACAAAAAAAAAATGAATGCAAATCGATAATAATTACATCAAAAAGTTGACCCCGAATATTTCAGGATAATTTGAAAAATTTTCAATCTAACATAATGCTTATTACACGAAACTTCGGCGCATTACAGTAGCGTCCATGATATGTAATTACAATTTCAATATTAATTATTCGTACCTGTGTACGAAAAACTCAATCAGTTTCAAATTGCATAAAAATGCAATAATTGAAACATCGAAATTGGAGGACAAGAAAGAAAAGAGAAAAAAAATGGGAAACAACGTTGCCGCAAACGCGACAAATTACGCCGATCGCTATCGCACTAACAATAAAATATCCCACGATGTAGGCAACTCTGCATACGCAGGAGTAAAAAGTTGTGTGATGTGTAAATATGACGGGGCTGTGAAACAGTCGCCGATTACGTTTCAATCTCACAGCCCCGGTCTAATTATTTATATCGATGAAGCCGCAGTGAATGCGCGGAATTAATTAAACAACTCACGCGGCCGTGAAATAATATTTAAATCAAAAATTCATTTGAAAATTCAATCGAGTAGGTCACACGAGCAAAATTTCTTCCAACGCATACATAATGCAAGATCGAAAATATCACAGATTATACCGTCGGAGTTTTATCATACGAATGAAATGCAGGGGATAAGGAGAAAATGGAGAGATGTGAGAAAGTGAAAGAAAAAAAAAAAACGAATTGTATGAACGAACGAGTTGCGAAAAGTATATAAGTATATTCATGTCAATTAACCTAGGGAACATCAAAATAAAATTAAAAAAAAAAAAAAAAAAAAAAAAACCGTAACTTTGAAAACTGAAACATTTGTGAGAATATAAACGCGGGGTTCAAACGATCATTATATAGTTTACACTCGTGATTTATGTAATTCTAAGAGAAAAAGGAACAAGAAAATACGAAACTTGATAGGAGGAAGAAAACGGAAAGGCAGAAGAAGAAAAAAAAAAAAAAAATCAGAAGGAACGACTAGAGCTAAGAGAAAGAGGGTGAAAAAGAAAATCCGAACGAAACGTGTAAAGAGAGGAGGATATTAAAAAAAAAAAAAAAACTACTTTTCATAGCCACATGCCAGTTTTCTACTTGTAGACTTTTACCTACCCACTTGAAGCTGAAACTAACGTATAATAATATTAACAAGAATAATGATAGTACATTAATCATTAATAATAACAATAATGATAATAATAACAATATCGGTGATTAGGTGAACTTGAGAACAATTACGACAACACCGTAGTTCTAGCTAGGTGTGTTTATTCCAATTATAATAATTAGTATCTCGGCGGGGCATGAATTTACCATCATACACATGTATATATATGTGTATGTGTGTGTGTGTGCGTGCGCGCGTGCGTGTGTATATAATAATAATAATAGTAATATTAATAATAATAATTGTTAGTCGTTAGTGAACCGTATGGGTATATGTTTATTATACATAACATACGATGTATCGTACGTACGTGAGAGCTACAATCTTATACCTATTCCTACATCATACACAAAGAAAGTGACGAGCGCGTTAGAAATTGAAACGCGGATTTCGGTTATACGTTACATACTGCTCGCAGTAGGCTGTATCTTACCGTCGTTTTATTCCAGTTTTTATAATAACCGCGACGAAGCAAATAGGTGAAGATAGATCAAATGTTTTTTCAAACTTGGTATATACACGTAAGTACGTGGGCGTAAAGCGAATTTCGACACGGAAAGGATTCTGAAATTGACCACTGCGTGATAACGCGGCGTATAATAAACTGAGAATTGTATAATGGTGAAATACAGTGTAATGTAATTCATGTGTTTTGGCCTACGTATAGATAGGTGTGCGTGTGTATATATATATATATATATATATATATATATATATATATATATATATACATACACACGCACACATATATACGAATGCGACCAGCTCTTTATACTTACCTATGATAAGGTTGAATCGCTTGCACATATTGTTAGAGAAGGACGAGACGATGGGAAAAGTTTTAGCTCGACAACACTGATTGAGATGAAGAAAGGGTTAAAGGAGAAAGGAGCATGAGAAGGAAAAGAAGAGGGAAGCGGGAGACGAAAAAATTAGGGCTGCGTATTAAGGACAATGGAAATATTATAAATTTAAGAATAGAATTGTTGATCGGTGAACAGGAAATTGCAATATAATTTCTTGCGGCCATATTATACGATTTCAACATTAATCTGTATAATAATCAACTGATAATATTGCGATAATATTAGTTATTGATATATATATATATACATAAATCTATATATATATATATATATATGAGATATGATATACTGTATGATAATAATAATTATTATTATTATTGAATGTATTTGTCAAATGTTTGTATTTTTTAATTAACTGCATTTTGCTCATGTTAGATGATTGAATTGAATTGACGGTAATTCGTGTTGTTGAATTGAGTATTGAAAAAGTAACGAGAAAAAAAAAAATGTAAAAAAAATAAAAAAACGTACTATCAATTAATTACGTATTTGGAATTGTCGAGATTTCCTCTGCAATCGATTATTAAACGTTCAATGATTCGTTTCGTTTATATAAAAAAAAAAAAAAAACAAAAAAAGAAAGAAACCGAAGGTACCTAAACAAAAAAGAAAAAAATAAGTGAAAAACCCAATATCTTGCCCAAAACGCCCAACCCTGTGTAATATTATAGAACGAACTGTGATGTTTGAAATTACGTTTTCCCGAAATTGAGCAAAAAGAAAGAAGTAGAAAAAAAACGGATCGATGAACATCATACGAGTTCAAAAATTTTTTCGAATACACATTTTCAAAACATATATTTTATTTGACGAGAAAGATCTGATAAAAAATCTGTTCACTTATGTTCCTTCGAGAAGAAAAAAAAAAACTAAGAGTCCCCGAAATCCACAAAAGAAAAGCTGATATTCCTGTAAGAAAATGTGGAAATTGAATAGTTTGTAAGACAAAAAGTTATAGATATGATACATGGCGGTAAAAAATAAAAAAAATAAAAAATACATGAAACAAAAAATGAAAATAGAGTGAAAACGTACCGATAAGTGAACGTTTCAGATTCATTCGATAAATTCAAGATACCGAAAGATGAAATACTTTTAATCCATGCACGCAAATGTTAAAGATAAATTTCAAAGTAAAAACAAAATACGCATTGAAGTTGAAATATAAATAAAAACCTGCAGCCATAAAACACTTATTATTATACAGAATTCACTTACTAATGTCAGAACCAAAGTTAGAAGAAAAAACAAGAAAAAAAAAAAACAAAAAAACAAAAGAAAAACGAAGGAATCGCTAATAAAGTAAATGAAAAATTAGATATATTCAAAGAGAACAAACAAATTATGAAATATTTGAGATGTTTATTGATGCAATGTTGTTAAGTCTAGTCTTCTGCGCAGACGTCGTATTTAACCGTCTTAACTCATACATACATACGTACATATAATATTATAATAGAAGCTATATTACCGCACGCACTAAAACTGTAATATTAAAATTCATATGCGAGATAAAAGATACCTACTGCATAACGATAAATATTATCATACTCAAATGAATGACTCAAAACTAATTAGCATTACGATAACGGTATACAAATAATAATAATAATAATAACAATAATAATGATTAATTAATAATATTAATTACTAATCATTTAATATCGTAACATGTGAATGTGTTAGCTAGGTCTCCTTGAAATGAACTGTAACTGAACACCAAATGCTGTAACGTATTCCTTGTAACAATTTAACAATTTATATTAATTAAATTCCGTAATACTATATAAAGATATATATATTATACCTATCACTTGTAACGCGATTATAAATTGACCTTACTACACGCACATACCTGCATGAGTAAATACACATACATATTTGGGAAATCAGTGAAATAACCAATTATTATACACATTCTTCGTTCATAGGTATTAATTACGATTCGAATAATCGATCACACTTGAAACAATTGCAGATATCAATTAAGATCCGTAGCTAATGTTACGCTCGTGTATAAAATAAATATCCGGAACACCGATTACCTGACTTAGATCGGTCCTGAACAAAATTTGAATCAACCCACGAACCGTTCGAAACTTATTGATTAATACAATATTATCGCAGAGTTTTTGGAAAATTTCGACAGTTTTTTAAAGTACTAATATCGTTTATAAATATTTTTACAACAGTCCCTGGAAAGCTGATCGCACGTCGATGATTTCTTTTTTCTTTTCATTCTAGCTCTTTCGCCGTCGTAAAATTTCAAGTCTCGTAGTACACACGAATGAATTTGACTTGTCGTATAAAATTCCTGCCGAAAACATGACGACATTATTGCGTCGTTGTATGAACCGTAAAAAGATTTAATAATAATAATAATAATAATAATATGAAAATATATATTCGCATTTACTGTAATTATGTATATATATTACCTATACACGCATATGTTACGCATATAATATATTTGCCAATTTTTCTATTTAACCGCAAAAACACGATTTATATTAATTTATCGCAGTATTATTACATTATACCTAATCATTATGCATATAAATGCGCGTCCATAAATTGAATGAAATATAATTGCGGGTATGTACATTTAATTTTATACGCATAACGATTGTCAAGGCGAAAGGATGAAACTTTTTATAGATAAGTTGTACACTTGAACCTATTAGATTCGTTGATAATTTTTACCCTAAATTTAGTCCGACTCCGTCGATGTCTGTATACCACCCACCCTATTATCGAAATCAGTGTAACTTTTTAATGTTCATCGTGATACGAATTACGATGATTAACATCGTATTTTTCAGCGCTTTTGCAATGTTCGTAAAGTTACGTATATGTACGTAATATGTAGGTACATGGAATGGCCTGATAGTTTTTGAACGACTGAAATTTCGCTACTTGTTGCGTTTGTATTTGTTTTTTAATTTATTTATTTATTTCTTTTTTCCCCACGTTTTTCACAAAGCAACAATTCATCGATACAACATCACTCTGCGTTGTGCTTTTTGATTTATCGTTCGTGTTACGGTTATCGAGTAATATTTTCACATTTCATAACGACGATGAACGTTTTTGCAACGCCGGAAGAAATTCCGAACGAAAGCTGTATAATCACTGAAATATATACGGTTGAGGGATGGAAATAATCGCTATAAAAATTTTGCCGGGAATTTCCGGTTTTTATCTGACCCTCCTTGAAATATTTAAACAAAGGATGAAAGTATTATTTCTGCGCAGAATTTTTAAAGAATCGTTCTACGGTCCGATACTTATTTCCGGTGAATGTATTCACGCTCGGAAAATATTCCGGTTTCAATAACGAAAGAAACTAATAAGAATTACGTTTTTACATAACGTAATGTCGAGGTATTGAGAAAGCTAACAACAAGGTTTAAAGAGGTAATCAATATTATTTCATTAGCTTTACATAAAAAAATTTCCTTGTTAATATTTTTTCCGGCCATTCATCGGGAATTTCAACTCGTTATCTGACAAATTATAAATCAATGCACAACGTGATGTGAAAATTATACAATCGTCGCGCGAGGTTTTGCCATATGATAATGCAGTTGCGTCGATATAATTTGTTTGAAATTGAACTGAATTATTTGGCGATTGACAGGAAAACAGAAAAAAAAACTACGATCGTGCACAAACTATCCACATATATGCTTGTAATTGTAATTGAAGACACACGCATAATGTAAAATAATATACTCGTAACATGATTATTGATATAGGCGTAAAAATAATCGTATAATAGCGTATTGAATAACATTACGGCATGACGATAACACGATGATAGGTGATAAGCGAACGACGATGAGATAAGGTAATCCTATATTTATCATATAGGAATGTTTTTGTTAAATTGTTATCGAAAGAGCCCCCCCGAATCCTTGGGCTCTTGGTATGATAATTTTATTTTTTCTATAACGCATAATAATATTATTAATAATAGTAATAATAATAATAATAATAATAATATATATGAAGTTATACATGCATACCTTATATTACCGTTTATAACCGGCCGAGGCGCGACCCTAAACGAAGAGGTGCGAAATTAAAATACACGCGATGTATATTCGCGGTCTTGAAAGAAACGATTACGTCGAGTTTTAAATTATTTACCGTCGAGCGTGTTTCATGGGTATATAAAATTAATAGCATGTATATAAGGCTATTTATTCGGTAGTGTTTCTATAAGTTAATCGCGAATCATCTCATCGTACGAAAATAAACCGGTGTGTATTGTTCGTTTAAATAATATGCGGAATAGCGATAGATTTTAAGATATTCCGTGAACGGTATCTCTGAACTCATTGTTTCAACTGTTGACTCACCGTTTCACTTGAGTTTCGTGTATACGTTAAAATTGAATTAGGTAATATCGTATTTTGTCTTCTCGGTAGATTAGGCGGCAGAATTATACAGTTATTGAAAAATAATTTTGCCGCAAGCAAGTGTGTAGCTTAGCAATAGTGAACGTAGCGCATAGTGAAAAATCCGGATAAATCCGGTTCGTGGATAAAGTGATGAATTTACGAAGCTTGGCTAGATTGATAGTGAAGTAAAAAAAAAAAAAAAAAAAAGAAATAAAAAAAAAATAAAAATAATCTCCTCCGCAAAACTTTGTATCGATACTGTGTAACTCGCAGCTTCTCTCTATCTCGTGTAATCGTAATTCGAAGCGATAAATTTATTTCCGCAAGCTTTCATGATCATATCGTTGTCGAGATGCTTGCAATTGTGTTTTATGCAAAAACAATTCGTCCGAGTTCGATGAATTGTTGGAAAACATTTCATTTTACATCGAAATTGCCAAACCGAATTTGGATATTTCAAATACTGGTTAAAAAAAAAAAAAAAAAAAAAAAACAAAGCTATGCAGACTCGACGGGGACCAGCTTTTAAATTATCCATATTATTGGGGTATAACGTTGATACTTATTATGCTATAATGTCGGAATGAAGAATTTTCATTGCGGTGAACGAACCCTGATCGCTAAAAATCGCTTTCAAATATACGAAATACGAGATAGAAATTCCATTGCTTATAACTACGTTTAACATATTATATGATATACATATATATATATAGAATACGCATTATTCTATTATTACACGATGCGTTATATATTACATATTCTTTTCAGCAGTGAAAGAGATAGACGGAAAAAAAACAAAAAACCAAAAAAAAAAAAAAAAAACCAAACGAAAAAACACTTTTTAAACGTCTCACCTTATGATAAATTATTCTACCGCCCCTCTAAGACTGAACTGTTTTTTCTTAAATTTAATATCGATACCTCGTGTATAATGAACAAACCGTGTATTATATTTAATCACTTTTTTGTACACACTTTTCGATCCCACACGATTTACGAACGCGCCGCGTATCAGCGGCGAAAGGCTTGATCAGTTATTTGAAAAACACTCCGAAGAGCCTGAATGGGCCAATGGCCGTAATAAGGATTCCACGCAAAATCGCGATTGTCGTTCACGTACGTGTTCGCAACTTATCGGCCGTCAGCCGAACTCCGATTTGTCCGAACGTGAACGGAAAACTTGAATTAAAGAAAAAACAAAAAAACTAAAAACAATTTCTTGAATTCTGCTACATTGAACTCTTGAATTCAAATTTTACCCAGACTTTGGAAATCACACGCGATTAACCTTCAATTTGTATGTTAACTATGTAATATTATACTGTAATATCCAGTGATGTGTATATTTAAAATAAACAAAAATAATAAAGTTGAAATTAATATGTAAGTATCGATTAATGTTCATAATACGTCTGAAACCGGCGTAAAGACCTCGGTTCAAAACAATCACATATATGTTGACGCACCAATTACATATTGACGAATGATCGAAAATGAATAAAAAATAGACGAAAAATCCAAAAAAAAAAGATAAGTTATAACAATTATAATAATAATAATAATAATAATAATAATAATAATAATAATAATAATCGAAAAAGGACAAAGAAAATCCTTAAAATCTGTTATCCACGTTTTTATCAAGTTGAAAATAAATCGAAGCGTTGAAAAATCCAATGGGGAAAAAAAACATGCCAGAAGAGTTGATTTTTGTATCGTGTAAGGAAAAAAAAAATTAATATTAGTCATATTCGTAATAACATTAATAACAGTAACAATGATAATGATAATGATAACAATAATAGTTATAATCCTTCTACCTTTGTAATAGTAATAATAAAGATCATAAGCATGTATCGTGTAAGATTGATTGATCGAATAATAATAATAACAATAATAATAAGAATAAGAATAATAAGAATAATAAGAATAATAAGAATAACAATAACAACAACAACAACAACAATAACAATAATAACGATAACAATAATAATTATAATAATATAAAGTGTTGCGTAGATGTTAAGAAGATCGTAATTAATAGTTATGGAACGGGGAAACAAAAAAAATTGACAAAATGACAAATACTTTGAAGATTGCACCCTCGCACACATAGCTCTGAAAAAATTGCTGTCCCGCACGCGTTTCGTCCCTTATGAAATACCCGTATAACCGCTGTGTAGAAACTCTAGTGCAAAAATTTTTTTCCTTAAAATAGTCAGCGTGTCCAAGGATGAAAAAAAAAACCAAAAAAAAAAAAAACAATTGCGTGCGAAAAAAAATTTGAACAAGTTTCCATGAACAATAAATTTACTGGTTAAGGGACCGAACTCTTTTTGTATGAGAAGTAGAAAAGAATTGAGAGGAGTGCAGACAGAAAGAAAAAACCTTTGAAAAGGTTGTAATTTTTTATTCATGGACAATTTAGCTGTGACAATTTATTTTTTCTTCCTTTCCTCGGAGAGCAGCATTTAAAAATCGAATCTAAAGTGGGATCGTCGAAAAGAAAAGGAGAAACTTGAAATACATACATACATACAATATGAGATGTATATATATAATACATATATATATACACATGTAAACGAGTACATAAATAAATAAATGAACATTCCGCGATACATTACATATTACTAATCCAATTATTATGATTAGCAAATTACTATATGAGTATACATGTATATATAAATATATATATATGCATGTATATGTATACATACCAACAATTAACTTATTCTAGCTCTATTCTATCTCTATATTCTTCTACTACTGATTATATTTTTCTATTATATTTGTACGTTGACTTATACTTACTATCTATACAATTACACTCTAACGAACTATGATAAATATTGCGCGCTTGATATTCAAACACGAGGTGAAACAAAAACAAAAATAAGAATAAAATAATAAATATAGGTGAAAAGAAAACCGATTAAACAATGATAGAACAGAAGGCAAACAAAGAAAACCAAACACGATAACTCGCGACGAGTAAAGTGATGACGATTTGATATAGATTTGAAAAATTGAGGTTTATTAATTAGGGTTTCGTTACGTTTCAAGATTTACGTTGTGTTGTGCATTTTAATCTCTATATTCTCTACGACCATGTAACACGTAACCTGTCTTTCTATGTACGAATTGTATACATATACACATACACGTACACACGTTCCTATATGTATACAATTAATATGAATATTATAATTATACGTACAGAATTATTCCAATATACAATTAATGTATTCTTTAAGTATTTATATTATATTTATAATACTGTATCATGCACAAATTAATATCGAATTTACCAGGCCGTTTAGAGCTGGAAACTGGTTTCAACGATAAAATCATTTATTAATTAGACGTTAGATATTATATTTATCTGTTTCAACGGTGTCTGTTTTTTCAGATAATAATAATAATGATGATAATAATAAAAATCAGAAAAATCATTGGGAAATCAATACGAAAAATTGTGACAAATGAATCCGTTTTCAGCATTGACGCACCAATTTAGCGGAACAGGAAGAGAGCTAAAAAAAAAAAAATAACAAAGATAGAAAAGAACAAACGTTTGTAAATATATTGACAGTGATTATACGTGTTATACACGAGTAACAATAGTCCATCAGTCGTATGATAATGAGTAATAATAACAATATCATTTGCACATTCGTGCACTGAACAGAAGATATTAAAAATAACAATAATGATAAAATGAAACGAAGCTGTAGACTTTGTGATATACTACATTTATCTAATTGGTCCAAAAATTGCACCGAATGGCTGAATCCACTTCCTTTCCTCCACGTTTACTTCCGCCTTTCTTCCGTGCGATACAGATTATCAATCAAAACCATTCCATATTCAAACTTTCAACAATCGCACGTCTCACTCTTCGTCCAACCTTTTCTCAAAACACATGTCCGGACCTTACATCCAATTCCATTCACCAAACGATCTTCAAATCCACTTTCTTAACCAAACTACATTTCGACGAACATTGATTATTAATCAATATCCTACCAACAACCCTTCAGGTGTTTTTTTAATTACTTTAAGCTGGAAAAAACCAATGGTCTCTTCATTTATTTTTATCAGCTATGCTTACCGCACGATCTGTTGAAAACCCAAAGCCGTGTTTCTACCCTCATCGCGATAATCGATTCCGTCATTATATAATTTCAAGATTGATAGATTCGAAATTTTTACATTACTTATTCCATGTAGTACGAAGTAACGACGTGGAAATAAAGAAAAACAGGGGGAAATACGCAGGGAAACGGTTGTGTACAGAGGAATGGTAGGAACAAAGAAGATAAAGATAATATACGATAAGCCAACGTATTACACGTAATATGTGTCACATGAGTTGAACGAATATCGTATATATATATATAAGTGCATAAGCTGCAGTCGCCACGATTGTCTAATTATACATTCATATATATAATACTGACACTAATTGTACAACTAAGGCGAGGAAAAGATGTGACAAACTGAGTAATACGCAAAAAAGTAATGAAAAAAACAAAAAAACATAGGATGTAAATGGTTAAGCAGGTCCTTAGGGATAGGGAGTTGGGTGTGTGTTAGTCCTGAAATCAATATGTTACGTATATAAGATTTATTGAATAATATAAGTTTAAACGTTTGTTTATACTTAAACAGGCGCGAACGAGTTGCTATATGAATAATGATATGACGATGTAAGAGGACGAGATGTTTTTAAGAAATTCAATTTATACTTAGGTATTTACGTAAGTAATTCTTGGTATGCCAACGCGCAAGAAAAATCATACTTCGCATCGTGACAAATTCTGTAATCCGTTGGACTTTATTTTTCATGACAAAGGAAGAGAGAGAGAGAGGGAGAGAGAAAAAACAGGAATTTATGAATTGCTTCTATACCTACTGCTGAAATATTAATAATTTGTTTATCCAGCTCTGTGTATAACGTGTACTCTCCCATCTCGTAATTAAATTAGGGCGACCAACTGCGCGACAATTTTTTTTTTTTTTTATAATCATCTCGATAGAGCCAAGGCGTATGTAACATATGCTATAAAGGTGTATTATGAAAAATATTGTATAAGAAATCGTTTCAGGTTTAATATTTTGAATTGGCGAACTGATCCACCCAGTTCCAGCCCTTTAAGCGTTACATAATATTCACGTTTATTTGTTTTTCGATTGTCAAAAGTTTCTATTTTTCCATCATACGATAAGGGACGATAATGTTATTGATACGACGTAATGAGTAGGCGAGGGTAAGAAACAACAAAAAAATTAAATAAAAAATGCTTAACCATTAAGGGATTTATTATTATTATCATCATCATCATCATCATCATCATAATTATGAAAAGGGAAAATATTACATTAATTATAATGTACATCCTTGAACGATGATGTTAACATCAATACCAATAATTATTATTATAGGGTAATATATTACGTACGCATTAGTAATAAGGAATAATAATTATTATAATTATCTATTACTGTTATTGTTATTGTTGTTGTTATTATGATTATTATTATTATTAAAACTACAATTATTATTATTGATATTGATATTATTATTATTATTATTATTATTAGCACTATTATCGCTACTATTACCGGTGAAAATATTGGCGAATTGAATCACTGAATTGATAATTGCGTACGCGTATATTATACATATACGTTGTGTATAATATAATATAATATAATCTTATGTAATATTGATAACTTATATGAGTGACGTATTTCAAGAGTTATTTAACGGAGAAAAACAAAAGGGAAAGAATTTTTTTGCTTTACTTACTTGTTACGATATGAACTAAGTGTGCCTAGTCAATAGAATATGTCAGGTCAATTTTAACGTATAATCTATACATATGGTCTCTTTTATATGTGTGTGTATATATATATATACACATATATAAAATATATACATAGATTATATTATATTATCACCGTCATTATTATTATCATTATTATTATTATTACTATTATAACTATTATTGATATTGATATTATTACAGTATTGTATTATTTAATTTGATACCGACAATTGCGCTGATTATTATTGCTATTACCATTATCATCATGCATTGTATAATACGGTATAAATCCATAAACTATTTAATGCATGCGTATATATTATATTATCTATGATATATATGAATTATATAATGATGACAACAATGATTGTGCTGTATTTTACCGTAAAGATGTTGCCCTGTGACGTAGGATTTATTGTAGCTTGTGCCATTATCCACTACACACAGACACACATACGTTACATACGATATATTATTATATTATATATGATATAGCACTCGCGTATAATTATAACTACATCGATGCATCAAACAACCCATACGTTAATAGACAACATGTGTGGCGTATTGTCTGTAATAAAAGTTGGAGAAAAATAATTGAAAGAAATAAAAAATAACAAAAATTCAATAATAACAATAACAACAACAATAATGGCAGTAATAATAATAGTAATATTCAAATAACCATTCAAGACGTAAAGCGATAGGCTTGGAGAGCATGAAAGAAAATAATTTATTCCTCAAGTAGTCTGACCTTTTCAAAAATTGCTGCAAACCTGTTATACGTGTATATATGTACATGCATATGCATATGCATATACACACACACACACACACACACACACACATGGTGTATTATATCATACAACACTACGAAAGTATGGATATATTATAATTATATCGCGAAATTGTTCGGTCGAATGTTATATACATAACGTGTCTATTTTTGCCCATCTCGTTATTACATACTTATATAATATTATAAGGTGAGAAACAAAGTAAACCATCCGTTCGTTCTACATTACATACCTTATTGCGTGCATTAGATAAACCGGGGCGATTTTGCAGGCGCCGTGTAAAAAAAAAGAAAATTCCTTGCAATTCATAACGATACGTTACATGTATTTCCAGTAACTAAGCTGTATGTAACAAATCGATCGTTTTTATTTGAGTATAATCTTTCATAGTTACTGTTAGTACCCGCGTTTGTCGGTCGGTCGGTCTGTCTGTCTGTCTGTCTGTCTGTCTGTCTGTCTGTTTGTCTGTTTGCAGTGTCCGTCAAACCGCGAGATTCGTGACGGACGCGAATATTTTTATAACTCTGTGCGAATGGCCAGTGAAAAAAAAAATAAATAAATAAAAAATGAAAGAAATAAATAAATAGATCAAAATAGAAAATGGGGGGAGCGAAGAAAAAAAAAAATGTAAAAATCAACCCCATCGTGCTAAATAAACGCGGGTTAAGTAAAATCCAGAAGGAACGAAATCTCAGCTTGAAACTTATAAAACCGACGGCGCATTTTGTCTTCTTTAAATTCGCCCCGGCTTTTCTTATTCATGCTTGTATAATGTGGTACACACGCACACACATACACACACACACACACACACACACACCTCCGAATCGATATTTTGATTGAGAAATGATTATCGATTGCGGATGGAACGTAGCTTTTAAAAGTGAAATTTGTTCAAAATATGAAATATAATAGGAATGAAAAACGAATAATAAGAGAAACAAAATTCCATCTTGTTATGCGTATATTTTGAACGAGAAAACAAACGGACTGAAATAGAGGAAGAGGAAGAGAGATAGAGAGAGAGAGAGAGAGAGAGTGTGTGTATGTGTTGTCACTGTTATATGATATCGGTTGTAACGATTTAACGATTGGCTTATTATATAATACGCAAGAGCTGGCTGAGAAAGAAAAAAAAAAGAATGAACGATTGAAATAATGTGTTACAAAAAACAAAAATTGAGATTGTCATATCAAGGTTGGTTATTTAAGGAATAAAAAATAAAGCATAAAAATAAAAGTGAAGGAAAATAATAATAATAATAATAATAATAATGATAATGATAATAATAAGGGCTATTTATTTAGGAATATTACAATTAAATAGTCTGTTTTTAAATGTGTCACGGGCTACGCGTACTGTACCATATATAATAATATCTAACAATAAAGTATTTTGTTTGCTTCAAAAAAAAAAAAAAGGAAAAAAAACTAAGTGATTCGAGTACTTTTCTCCTCTGTCAAATTATCCTTCCACCCGTATCCTTCGTCTCGCTTCTCACGGTTTGCCAATTCCAGGGTTGCCGCATTCAGTTTAATGTCGGAATAAATTGTATGTGGTCAGGAAATTTTGCCAAGTATATAAAATACGATTTCACAATTACCGCTGAATGGTTTTAATTGTTTTAAATCTACAAAAAATTCTTGGATATCCAACTGGCAGTTCATATTTAATTTGTAAAAGAACTACATCTTGATCGTAAAAAATTTGTAATAAACAGGAAGTTTCAAGTTTGCTCTTCGGTGGCTACCCTGTTGTTAGCAACTTGAATTCACTGAGAACCTCATTTCGTGATCACGTGCAGCATCCGGCAAGTAAATTTCGCTAATTGCCTTCAAGATCAGTATCCGAAACTCTCAGAAACGCGCCTTCGAATTCGGGCGTGTGTTTGACGCCCAACTAAACTTGAAGCTGCTTCATCTCGAGTCAGAATAAATCTACCAGCATCACGTCAGTCAGGAAGCACAGCTGGTTTCCCCGTTATCTCCGATGCTGCCAACCCTCGTGATTCCGGCAGAATACAAAACCTGGACTGCGAAAAATTTCACTTATAACAGTTACCAGAAAATTCTAATAAAATGGGTATTTTCCGAATAACGTTTTGATAATTGTCGGAACCATAAGAAAATGCGGAACAACGAGCAATTGTTTAGTGCAACTTTGTTTGTCGATTGAATTTTTCGCGCGGAAATTAACGTCGCAAATTTTTTCTTTCCAATCAAATCGTTTCACAATCAGCCACAGATCACGAGAATTTCTGTTTTGATTCACGCACAGATCGAATACTTGAGGATAATTTTAGACAACCGCAAAACCCGTTCAACGCAATTCCCTCACAATCAGGAAACGGAAACTCTTGCGTCCTTGCCCTGCTGAGTTATTATTATCGATTTCGTAAACAAGATACGATATAAAAGAAATCGAATCGATGCAGAACATGCGTCGAAGTTTTATCTTCAACAACTACTGGTCGTAGCATTTATACCATTATAAGTACGACAATCCGTCAACAATTTTTTATTTAATTTCCGGAACGAAATCCATCGTTTATTATTCAACGTGACTCTTTTCCTCTTGATTAAACGTCAAGATATGTAACTCAGTATAACCCTCCCCCAATTTCATTGTTTCATAGAAGTAAAAATCAAGTTCATAAGAGTCACCAATTTACAATAAGGGCCTTACGCGCCCAATGAACCCCCTTCACGTTGCACAAGTTTCGGCATACAAATCGCGCGCGTTAGGAAAGTGAGAGAAGGAGACGAGAGAGTATGACGAGGTGTATTCCTTGGTTCTCAATGATCCGTGAGCACCGTAATGCGGGCAAGTAGCTCGGAGCTACCGAGTCGACCGAGAGCCCGCAGAAGCTTATAACGAGGGTTAAGCCTATGAGGTGTTAACGCGGTCTCAGCATCTTACTGCCGAAGAGACGGCCTGAGGGACCTTCGCGCACACCGAAAAACGAAACCAGTCACGGGGTAATGCGGTTGGACGCCTTCGCGAGCGAAGCGCTGCTTGTATTGCGCATGCGCGGCGGCGAGTGCGCGAACCGAGCGCGGGTGATCGAGCGGCGCAGAAGCGAGCGTGGCACTTGCGGCTCGAGCTCCGAACAGAGCGGATATCGGACGTCATATAAGCTGTAAATCCATGAGAAACTATCGCGAGTGCAATCAGTGAAATCATACTGTGCATGGCACGGTAATAGAGTCTGAATGGGCAAATCCTGTGCTGTAACTGAAGGTGAGCAATGTTCGGTAAACTCTTTTTATTTCAAGTTCGATGTTAAACACAATAACGAGTTTTACAATTAGAGCTGTAACAGTCGAGGTGGATATATTACGTGAACAAACTTATGTTATATATTGTTCAGAAACTGAAAACATAGGAACTCCCTACTAGGCTCGTTATCTACAGTCCCAATTTAAAGCCGGAAGAAATCTGAAAATTAAGTACGATATTGTAACGTGGAATAACGCTTCCAGACTGACAATATTACCTCTGCTATAGGTAAGGACGAAATATGGATGCTGTATTCCCTCATTTCTTTCATACCGTTTGTTTTTCTTTTCGGCAACCCGGCACGTACTGGTTTCCCCGTGACAGGATCACGTCACTTTTGGATAGACTTTGCTCGTCCATTATTCAAACACCTTTTTTCCCGTCCACCATCTCTCTCTCAGGCTTGCAGGGCACGCGTCGATATTTTCAATTGCGATTAAAGGCGGGGAATCGCCTTCTCTTGACGAAGTAGCGCCAGAGGGCAAGGAACGGAGCCGACGAAAGGGAGGAAAAATAAAACTGCGGTGTAAGGAAAGGGGGGGAAATACACCGCCTAGTTACAACAGGCGTGGGAGTCTTTCATCCAATCGAAGCTATCCAGGCTCTCGGACGACGATGTTGGCGTTTCTTGCCCTCGGCTGGGGTGTGAACTGTAATGAACGAGCCCCCAAGCTTCCTGGAAAAAAAAACCTCAACTCCGTGTTAAAGCGATTTTATTTGCATTAACTTCTCATTTATGTCTAATATGGGCCGATCCGCGAACTTTCGGTCGGTTTTTAATTTAAGGGGTCCGAATTTCGATCTGACTGCAATCGCTAATATATGAAAATTTAATGTTCCAGGCATTCAAAACCTCACTGTTTACGGGAAACAAGTTGATTTTACAACGTTTTCAAATTTTCCCCACTTTGTCTCATACGAAAATAATTTGACTCGTTGCGAATTTTGTGTATGAAAAAGTTTGATGGGCTTAACCTTCCTGAATACGAAATCCATTTTAAGGTGGATACTCAGAAACTACCTAAAATAAGGTTTTTCGTTATTTTCAGTGTTAAATTCGTTTTGGGATCCAAAAAAATCAATGATTCCAATTTTTTGCTTGAAAAAGTAACGGTGCCAGAGTATGTCCTGAAATTTTCAGAATGGAATGAAAATCAAATCATAATTAGATTGGTATCATATCTCAAATTTTCTGAAAATATTTTATACCCCTGAAATATTTATACCGATGTAATTACGACCACGTTTTCATGGAATTTAAAAAATTTCAGAGTACATTCCAAATCATCGACTCTTTGCAAGCAAAAAAATTTTTTAAAAAATGGAATTTCTGATTTCCCCCATATACAGGATTGAAAATGTCGAGGAAACGTGTTATTTCGGCTGATCCCGAGGATCCTCTATAGGTTTGTTCTAAATTACCGTCAATCGCAACAAATGGCTTGCATTTTCTTTTTTCTCTTATACTTCTCTTTTTGTCACCGACGTTACTCGTGTTTCGTCATAAACAGAGAGCCAACGCAAATTACATAGTCGCCTCGTTGATACCTGTTGAACGCGTAGGTGTTCAACCGTATTATGCTGTGAAAGCTTAACGACACTGATTACAGAAAGGAAAACAAAAAAACAAGAGAAACAAAAATTTGAAATAAATTAACGCCACGACATGACGCAGTTTAAAATCAGCAGTGAAGAAAACGAGTGAACCACATTACAGTAATAATTATCCAACCGAAAATAGCACGTTCAATCGAATGTATTTAACGATTTGTCAATACGCAATACTAAAAAGAGCCCTCAATAATATTTCACGTTTTAATTAGTCACGTGGCCTAATCGTAAATTAAGAATTACAAAGAAGTTATTGCAAATCAGAATACAGTTTTTCATCAATTTTTATTGATGATCTTTGAATACAACGTTAGTTATTGCGCGTGATTTTTTTCTTCCAACAGACATGCTTTATCGTGCTTCAATTCAGATTTAGTAATCTTTCAAAGAATAATACGTATGATGCGAGATGAGATTGTGAAACGATGCGAACGGAGTTGATGGTCCAATTGGTTACCGAAATGTTGGGCTCTTCATCTAATTTCCGTCGTATAAATTACGGGTTCGAAATCGAAAGAACGTCAAGAGCGTCCGAATCGCTTCACGCGACGTAATTTGTTACTAGCGAGATTTTGCTCTTCAATCATCGTTGAATCGTGAACTTTGACATCGTTTTCGTGAAAATTTAGCTCGACTCTGCATCGTGTATAGAACAACGTTACCTAATACAGCTTCACGAAACTTTGAAAGAACGTCTGCAGGGTGATTTAAGAGGGTTGGAAAAAACGGCACGCACTTCTCCTTCGTTATTGACGAGGTTTTTCATCGCTTTTTCCCCCCCACTTGTAGGGCGTCTGAAGTTTTTCATCGGTATTTCAAACCGAAAGTGGTGAGCCTGTAATTTTGAGGCGATTCGCTGGGTTATGAAAAGATGAAGCTCAGCAGATGAAGCCCCAAAAATACGTCAGTGAACGCACGAACAAAAAACAAAATTCAACAATGTAATTTGTGTGTTTATTTCAAGCGCGATATTTATTACGTCTTTCCTAAAATTTTTAGAGCTAGTTAATTGAGAGCGCAAGGGTTTTAAAAAATTTGCAAAAATCTCTACCACATAGGGTATTACGTTAACGACTGAGGGGTTTAATCTTCTTAAAAGGAATCTTTTTTTCTTAAGGACTTCCGTGCGTCGGGGAAATGTTTTCTCAACGCAGGTTTATCGCCCGAGGCGATGATCGTAAAAGCAATTACTGTACGATGGAGATTGCGCGGTTCGATCGTCCGAGACCCTCGAAATTTGGTAGAAGCATTCCTCAATAAAGACACTCCAAGCAACAGCCAACGAAATGTAAGCAAAATTAAAAGGCCTATCTTCTTTGTTCAAGCGAAGTATTCAAGAGCAATTGATTTGTCATTCGTTATACGATATAAGTCAAAAAATTATTCATATCGAAATGTCTAAACCAGTCGAGAATAAAACGAAAAATTGCTAACGTTTCATTTCTCTTGACTGCAATTTTTCCACCATGTTGGATCGCCATTTTGCATGTCGCAATTTGAGTTCGGATTCGTAATCAACCACCCGAAAAACCAAAAAACATCGCAACACCAATTTTTATTCAAATCCATTCATTCGTTCTCAAGATATCATCATTTTTAATAAATTTTTCGAATGTCGTCATTTAGATAACTGAGAAAGTACCGAACTGAGCCTAGTTAAAATCTAACCAGGTCTAAGTTTGGAAAAGCCGCGTCGATTGAGACCAAAATCATAAAAATCCGGTAACTCGTTCTTAAAATATCGTTAGATAAAAATAAATCCATCGACGCACACAGACGTTCATTCGAAAATGGTTGAACGTGATTCTCTAAATCTCGAAACGTGGAAATCTAGTGAAAAAAACTTTTCATTTTCAGGATGACTGCAATAACTTCCTTTTTTTCTGAGAACAAAGAAAAATAAGTGCTCACCGAGAGAAATTTTGAGTCATGCTTATTATACACTCTTTAACTATTTTCCGTGTTTACCCTAACCAAAAAATATAGTATATTTCCTTGTATTTATTGCGATAATTTGAATTTAATACAACAATAAATTGATGTCGTTGCCTTCTTCGACTGAAAAAATGTAGTAGACTAAACGACCAGATCTAATGTCGCAATAACTTGAAAATGTAATTTATGCCGCAATTTCTCGCAATGTTAACAATGTTTAAAATTTTATTGCAACGATGTACCCATTTTATTAAAATTTTCTGATAACTGCAAGAAACGAAATTTTCCTCAGCGCCACCAGAAAAAAGCAAAACGACTCTCGGCTCGATATTATTTTACCAAACACATTTGTCCGGACTGCTGAACTACCCAACGTTACCAGCGCCGTCTGACCATTCATTGTACGTTACTACTGAAGTCAAGCTTCCGCGTTTACATGCAAAGGTAGTTGGTAACAGCCACCGGCATATAACTTAAAGCTAAAGGCGGTGAAATGCGCCTATAGACTTGCAAACCACCGTAAAAAAGCGCTTGTTCGCACCCTATTTATTCATACAATTTGGTACAGGTACAAGCATGTTTGCCGACATAACCATCAAGCGACGTATACCCTAAAGCATTGTACGAGAAAAAAACGTAGAACACGTTTTCAAACTCATGGGAACATGTAGATGTAACGACGTCTTACGACTCGATCGAACTGTTTTACAGCCAAATTTATTGCCCGTCGATACGGTTACAGGAAGATGGATTCAAAATGGCGGTGTTGGTTTTATCGCGAATATTCAATGCTGGCAGAATATCACCGCACGGTCATTCGATATTTTCGAAATGTTTTTAAAACGGCCATGCAGGTTAGGAAAACGGTTTCTCCGATTCCTCCCACATACATGCGTCTTACCAATTTGGCTGATAATAATTCAATTACGAACGGTATAAAATTGGACGAAGAACTGAGAATAAAAAACGGATTGGCCTTTGAAATTGCAAATCGCAGAGCGACACGCGACCAGACGCTTGTCGACATGTAACGGCGTTAAACGTCACGAATTTCTCCGAGTCCTAATCGTTTCCTGATCGAACGTCGTTAAGTTTTTGCTTTAACCACCACCCGGCCAACTCGCCATCGACCTGCAGCGCGGCGTTGCTGCAGCCACTTGATTTTATCTTGGAGTTCAACTTTTGAACTGTATACTTTAACCTCACTTAGCAACTGAAGTATGCGTGACACGGATCGTTCTTTGTCACTGAGTTCTCGAAGCGAAGTTTCTTTCACCTCTATGTCCTTTGAGAGTTTTCTCCCCCTATCAGAATAGAGAGCGCACAAGAAAAAATTGATTCACTGTATGATTTTGTCAGTTATAAATTCGTATCACAAATAAATGAGTAAATAATAAACCAAACGATACCGTTAAAAAAAATATTCTCGTCATCATTTGATTTGGACTATATTCCAGAAACTACGGAAGAGCTAAAATCAAATCGCAACTACGTCAACGGTAGCCATATTGATTTAATGCGAATGCTAAAAATAAGCTGTGACGTGTTACGCATCAAAAGTTTTATCCTCATTAAAATTTTATCCAAACATGGAGGGTTCGAGAAAATCGACGAAACCCTTAACGGAACAACCAACTTTTCCCTATATTCGTAATCCACCCGAAGTAATGTTCAACATTTCCGTCAGTACCGAATTCTATATAGACATATACTCTTAATCGCGTACAATTACCAACGCCAACAAAAAGTCTAGCACACATCACCGAACCTATGCGACGCGTGCAGAGTTAGGCGTACGTATCATCCAATCTGGCGTCAGCGGACGTTAGTCAAATATTTGCTCTGCACAGGTATAGTATACCTACAGGTTAGGTACGTGATGTATGCCCATGTAAGGTATAGGTATAACAGTATCTTTCCAAAAGTATACGTGTTACCCATACGTGTACGCATATATATACATGTACATATATACATCAATTAAATAGGGCAAGTTATACGCGTAGATTCGTAACGCAGGTTCATTTCTACACAGGTGCATGCATACGTAGAGGCTAAAGTCTGTCGCGCCGTGACTGCAGGAATAATTGAACGGTCAACCCCGATTCTTACCGCGTGTGGACACGTACATAAGTCGGTACGTACACGCTTGGCGAACCGAAGTGAACTTCCGCAGTCCGGGGTGCCTACACACGTAAACGCGTCCCTCTGTACGCATATTGAGGAAGGGGCGAGGGGGTGGAAAAGCTCGGAGGAGAAGCAATGGCGACGCCGCGCCGTGGCAGATGTGCGTGACTCAGCGGCTGTGCCCCTCGACTCACTCCCCGTCATATACCACCCCGAATCATCCCCTCTTCTCGGCGCACCCTGCTTCACTCCCCCCCGCATACAGACGGCAAGAAACGAGGGAAACTCTGTCTGTGTACGTTCCCCGTCCCACCTTTCTCCGGCAACCAACGAACCGTGGAGACGATCGATCGAGCGATGTGCTCGGCGGTGACTAACCCGTCGCCGTCGCCGTCGACGCAACCGACTCGACGCGACGCGACGCCTCGTTCGGATTCACCACCGTTGGCGAAAGGCTTTTCGACGCTTTGAACCTCGCGGCTAGGCAGAAGAAGAGAGCCGGTCGAGCTTTCGGCTTAGCTTGACGGTGGAAATATATGCATGATATTGTCTATCTTTGCAGCGGATGAATATATTGTGTGTGAGTAAGCTCGCCGAGCTCTACCGCCTGTGGCGTGTTTCATTGAAAAGCGCTTAGGAGGCGGAGAGGAGGAGGGATGAAGACGTTCGGATTTTGGATCAACTCGCTATCTCGCAAAGCGTCTCTCGCTTTGGCTTTCGGATTGATCTCCTCGAGCGTTACGAGTCGAGTTACGATATGATTCCAGGAATATTCTCCTTTCGGACCAGGTCGTTGACCCCCTCCGTTGTTTCGGGGATTTCTGTATGCTTGCAATGTGGATGGATATCCGGAAATTGATACGAACGGTATTATTTTTATTTGGCTTGGATCCTGGTGGAGTTTTTTACTTCATTCTGAAAAATTTAATCTAATAAAGTTAACCTATTCACTTTTTTTTACACTATAGGGTACAATTTTGAGTTTCATTTTTTACAATGTTCACGAGGTATATTGCATATTAAATGATTGCAAGTATACCAAATAGGGGTAAAATTTTATGACTATCGCCAAGCACGTCTCATCTAAGAACATTGAGTCGTATTGTTTTAATTTTGATACACGTTTGTCGTCGTTTTTCAAAGTCTTCCTTGACTTTCTTTACTCATGTTTTACCATCAATTTGGAAGTCGAGTGTATATTTTTGGCAACTGATTTACATGAGCAAATTTACACACAGCAAAATTTAGCTAACGGAAATATGCAAATAATTGTCTAAATGAATAATTGTCGCAGCTTGTACCGTTGCTCCAGGTTACATTTTATACGTTCTCAATTTTCCACAAATTCGCCGTGTCCGCAATTCAAAATATTTTATTTCAAAGAGATTTCATTCCATCTTTTAAACTCTTTTCTATCTAACCAAAAAAGGCATCGGGTTTACATATTCCTATTGACAATCATAGATCTTCTGGCGACTTTTCATCGATTTCAGTTTGTTCATTTTTTATCTCATTAATTTCTGCATTGATTTCATCATTTCAAAATTATAATTATTTCAATAACTTTTCAAGCGAATTCTACAATTCTTACAAAGTCTTCAAAAAAATACGAATGTAAATGTTACAGACGATCTGAGAGCATTTATTCTTAGCAACAGGTCGACCGACTAAAAGATTTATCGAGAGTAAAAGCTTGGACATGCCCAGATGCAAAGAGGCGGAGCTTTATCGAAGAAGGAATTCACTTAACTACCTGTACGCCCGTCAACGGATCTGGAATAATGCGCATAGAACGTAAGAGCGTCGTTGATTTTCTATCGCGCTGCAGCTAAATCCCCGACATATCGAACCCGGACGAAAACTAGATTGGATTAGGTTCGGTGGAATTGGATCCATTCGGGGTTTCTTCTTTGCATGAAGGGATGTTCCCGTAATACGAAAATTTTTACTTTGATTTGATCTCACTTTTGGCGTGATTAAATAAGCCCGAAACTCCATACGCGAATATCTTGAGCCGGCTTTTCATTGTACCGTGAAGTGTGGCCCCCCAGCCTTGATAAGACGGATCCAAACCCTCTTCGAGGCTTCTTTGATGCCGACCTTCTTTGATCACCCGAGTTAGCGAGCATGACCCAGGGCTCGGAACCGACCGGAAGTTCGTTCGGCCATTAGACGCCTCCTCGCCACCTTCCGTCTGATGTATCTTCTCGCTTCGCCGTCGACTATCATTTTCGCGAATATATATATATATATATATATATATATATATATTATATACACCGGTGTGTATATTTCCTCGGTAATCGGATATGGACCCTGAAATATCGCGGTCTGGCTTTGAGCCAGCTCTTTTCGCGACCTCTGACCTCGCGTTTTAGTAATTTATTGCAGAGGAAAAAACAGCGGGGATTTGATAAGGCTCATTCTCTTTACGAGCCCTATTTATACGTTCTCCGGGCTTTCTTTACGGCCGGATTACGCGCAAGTGTATATAGAATCATAAGGCGCGTTGGGCAGCATTTATGTTTCGCACGTATTGCAATAATCGTGATGCAAAGTTAACACCTCGTCGAAGCTGATTTCATATTTCCTACCACCGTTTTAATTCTGTGAAATTACTCAAGGATCTATCAGATCTTCTATAGTCCAGTTTGAACAAAGTTAAAAAATTAAGGTTCCAAGAGTTGAACGAAAATCGATTTAATAGAACTTTATGAAAAATTTCTCTCCTTCGTGTGGGAGAGAAATAAATACCGTAGCTTCAAGTAAATAAAACCCTGCAACTGGTAATAAAATTAGAAAGATCACATCATGGTTAATTATTTCGTTTCTACGTTGCCAAAATCCGACGATTTAATTGCTCTAAAATGATTGAGGATCAGAATTCTAGATTTTTCTCCATATTAAGGGGATATTGTTTTACCTGAATTCAACTCGATTAAAAATGATACAATCTCGATCGACCATAGTTGTAACCGTCGGAACTCGCAAATTTTTTAAAAAACTGTTGTGCAAGTCAAATTGTGACGAATTCATTTAAAAAATGCCGCGTTCTTTTTTGTCTACCTAATCCATATTTTGGGACCACTAACAAAATCCAAACACGTTTGTTAATTGTAGGATCATATACCGTCTTGACTCCACGGCTGTTTGCACAGAGGTTTGTATCCTTGCGCAAAATCGACTATGGTGTGCGTAAAATTGGACAGCTCCGGTTGCTATGCGCCGGTAAATTTACAACGTTAACATAGAGAGGAGAGCCCGCGTAAAGTAGGTGCTCGTACTTTATGATCGGCAGTCTCAACCTGCGTTGTGGACTCATAAAGCACGTCGTAAAATGGGACAAAAAATATCTCCTCGTCTCTAGGGATTAAATTCACTGATAATCCTACACAAGATTGTATACGGCGACAGCGAGGCTGGAAAATTCACGTGGAAAATGATGCATATCCTTCATAACGTGCATAATCAGAATGTCTGCGACACATATAATATCATGATGATATCATGATTATCAAAGTAGTAATTGTAGTCAGTATCATGATGCATCGATGATTCAAAGGTTCTTCCTGTACGGATTAACGTAAGCTTTGAAGTAGAAAACAACCGCGCTGTTCAGACATTGCCGCACCTGCAACGATGCAACTATGAACTCATGCGCGAAAACAGATTGCATAAAATCAGGCGCTCCACGGGAACTAATTAGTAAGTCAATTTCATAGTTTCATATTATATCTAGTACGAAAGCTTTAGCGTGCAAGTAGAAACAGTTCTCTCTTTGCCTTACGTATAACGAGATTTTCATATTTCACGCTCTATCATAAGCTCGGCTCCATTATATATAATCACAAAGCGATAATATTCACGATGATGACGATGACGATCGTGGCAAACATAAAGGCGAATTGTTTGACAAACGGAAATTGGAGCTGATTATGAGCTATAGACCCGATGCAAATTTTGTACCAATGAATATGCTTACGTGGCGTTCTTGCGAAACCATTTCAAAGATTCAGAAGTAATTTGTTCTGCGAAATTTCTCTTTCAAATGTTCTTTTTTTATTTTCTTCTTTTTTTCTCTGTGTCATTGCTTCAATGAGTTGCCTCGAAGCCTTTACACAGACTTCGGTTTTTATTTCTACGCGAAAATTGCGAATATAATTTTTAGTTTATGTTTATACATAACTCGTCATTTATTTACTGTGATTTTTTTTAACATTTGAGAATGGTCCTTAAGCAATACAACGAATCGATTGGAATGTGTGTCTATACTTGAAGTGTACTTCGAATAATTGTATTCTTCTCTCGATTCTGCAAAGTGAAGTCTACTATCGTCAAGTGTTTTCGCAGAATCGGTTGCAAAAGCTTGGAATTATCAATTTTTTTACAACGGTGTGTATTCATTGGAACGTGAGAGAAATTGTGTGCACATAATTCACTTACCTGCAATTTATCATTGTATCATTTTCCGTCTGTAAATAAACTTCAATTGTGTTGATGTTCACGGTGACACCGTACGTATTTTGCAAGAGAAAATATGAAAAATAGTGAGTCAATATTGATCTAACAGCAGTTTCGCAACAAAGGCTCTGATGTAGATAATAATATCAAAAAATTATCGGTATCATATCAACTCTGTAAAAGTGGATAATAGTTTAAAGCAGTTTATGAAACATCGTCTTTTTTAACACTCGTGTAATTCGTTTTCCATGAAGAATTTTCAGCAATGTGTAATTAATTCTGACGTGTCCAACCCACAGCAAAATTGCGTTTAGAAGCATTCCTTGTCCACGATTTTCATACTACCTCAACTTTTTTGGGGATTAAAGAAATGCCACATAATCGCGAATTAATTTCCCACCAGAAAATACTTTTTTCGTTATTACTATGGAATACATTTTATTAGGTTCTGCAATGCCACGTCAATATCTGATTATATGACGAGAAAATGAGAATGATTATATAACGAGAGAATACTGCACGAGAGAATGAGACAGCCGGACAATATCGCTATTAATAAGAGCTTACACAGCAGTACAATATAATTATATATTTAATGGATTTGACCTCGTAGGACTGCTACAAAAAAACAAAGAGAAACGGTTGCACGCTCGGCTTTTACGATGACAAGTAGATAAGAGGATATGCGAGGGGAAGCACCGGAGCTGTGACGAACTTACAAGAAATTGCTAAACGGAATCCCCGTCTAAGTCAACGTGACATATATCTATGTAGGTGTACCGTTCTATTTTCATGCAATATCTCTTTATAAACAGCCGGCCTCACCGCTGAGCTGCTAATATCGCCAAGAATTGCATCGAAAGCAGTCGACTCTTCGCGACTTGAACCACGCAGATTGCAGCCGCAGTAAAATGAGGTAAAGATCAGGACAACTAATTTTCTTCCCTTCGATATATCTCACCGAGATCAATGTTTCGAAAAATCACCGTTTGCATAACACCAAAGTACATTTCTTGTATCTAGAGTTGGATACGTTTTATTGTTGGACACTATTTGATTATATGAAAGAATGCACTTCGTGAAGGATATTTCGAAACATCCGCCTCTCGCAATGACGGTTCCATTTGAATTTCATTTACAGTTTCTCCAGCAGAAACAAGGGGCAAGGTGTCCGGATCTTCTTCTTATTCCTATTCGGCTGTCTGATTATTTCCGTTATCGGAACGCCTGTCTCAGATTCTGTACCGGCACGTCCACCGCGCAGCGTAAATCCACTAGTCGCTGGAGCAAGTAAGAATTCAATTTTTTTATGGCTACAACTTACAACTTACAACCCCGTAAAATAAATGTTTCAACGTATAATATAAATATAAATACCGTAAAATCAAGTCTTCCCGATTGTGTCTAACCTTGCAAGGTTAAATGTTAAATTTTTTATATCCAAATTAATCTAGCTTGCGATTGGGTCTGAAAATGTCTCTCCTCTTTTCCTCAGCATCGATCTATATGGGGGTCAAAGATGGAAAGTTCAGCTCAGACGAAGGCCGGCGCAGAGGACAGTACCTCTTTCAAGCTAACAAGGACTCGGTTAATCGCCAAATAATAAGCTCAATCGGTCGGAAATAGAGATAAACAATTTCCAACTTGCTACAAAATATACTTGAACGATTACAATGTAGCGAGCCTTTTGGTGGACCAAAGTACCTTCTTCAACCTTCAAAAACGTCTCAAGTAGTACAATTTACAAAACTTCACCGATCAAGGTTGTGAGATATTTTGTAAAAATGGTGTATCTTTAATTCAAATCTCCATTGGAATGGGAAAAGTTTTTGTATTCACTTTGTTCTGACTGAATACAAGAAGGAGAAAACGATTTACATGGAGATTATAACGATTATTAAGTTATATAATATAATTTTACGAATATCGCTACAAGGTTTTCAAACCATCGCCTTAATTATCATCAATAAATTCATTTAATCAAGTTTGTCGAGCGAATATTTTTAAACTTCTAGGTATAACAAACAGTCGGTCCATCGCGGCTTAATTTTCAATCCATTAAATTATACATACAAAAAAAAACATTTTTTTTGGATCTACACGGTGTGAATTAATTCGAAGAACATCCGCATACAAATTATCGAACATTCGTAGAATGTATTTTCTGGTTTCATGTCCAAACGTAAATTACTCTGTCCCGGGCGTTTTTCTTTCTTCTCCGATCAATAATCACCCTCGTTCTCGGCTTTGTTGGAGTGAAATAGGGGCGTATGAATAATACTTCAGAAACGGAAATGCGATTTATCCGATAACTTGATTGCATCCGGAGAATCTAGTCAGCATCTATTGTATTAATAATAGAATTGGCAACTAACTGGCTCCACGCGATGAGGCGGATAAGAAATACAAACGGCGTGCATTCTTGTGGAAAATAAAACAACGGGTTTGTTGCGTGCCGAATGGAGTGCATGGAAGCTATCAGAATTTATTGAGCCTCTATCTTGAATGACAAATGTCCGTAACATTTTAACGCTATGGTTACGCTACACGATAAATACCGAGTGACGTGCATAATTTATTAAAAAGACTTGCACATTGCAACTCGTCGAAACTTTTTTCGTGACTATCCGGACGATGTTTGTGCGACAATAAATCAATGTTACAGTTTTATATTTAACACAATAAATCTAGTGTACTAAATAGTTTATTTTTCCCGGATTAATCTAGTATAATCATTTTTTAGAATTATTTAATCGACCGACTTGATTGTTTTGCCTCATAATTGGTTTTTGTTTTTTTCTTCCGTGAACGACGCAATGCAATATCAATTTATGTGATTAAAGTATCCTATTTGATATATCAAGTAAAGAATAAATGAATATTTTTTTCTTGAAATTAAGAAATAAGACTACGTACAGAACTTTACAAAATTTTAATTTCTAAGGCACGGTTTCACAAAAAATACGAAGCAATCGATTAACAGATTAATTTTTACCGATCCAGTCGAGTCAAGCTCGATTAATCCATGCATCGTTTATTTTTAGCTTATTGGCCATCGTTACCGAAAGCACAATATCAAAACCAGAATCGCGTAATGTCAGAATCGATTTCGACAGCGCATGCGCAGAGTAGAGAAAAAACCACTTTTAACTCCTAGGAGAAAACACCGCGCGTGCGCATTCGCAGACTCACTCTACCGTGACAGAAACTAGTACTTTGCGCACGGAAAACACGAATGAAAAGAACGTGTAAAACATCCCCGATTCATATAAATAGATTTAATGTTGCAATATCTATAAAACATGCCATCGACTAAAAATAGTTGCTTTTACCACGGTTATTCTTTATTCTAATTATATTTAAAAACTTCACGATAACGATGCCCGTTTTACTGGAGTTTGCAAAGTTTAGTCAACGAATCAGAATGCTTGGATGGTGGGAAATGTGAAAAGTAAAATTACGCGATCGACCCCCAGACGAAACTTTTCTCAGCGTACAGCGACTGCGATAGGACGAAATTACGATCGGTCTAGTTGATTCGAGGCCCCGCCCCGGCGACTAGGTAGTTAAACGGACGATTGTTCGAGGCAAGGGCGACCCATCTCATCCTTCAAATCGTCGCAGACTTCTCCCGCGTCCCTCCTTACGGTGGCCGCAATTTCATTAGAGCCAGACGCCTGGTTCATTGTCGATTACATAGGTGAAGCGTCTTGACGCAAGGTGGGTGAAATCACGCCTACACTTGTCGTAAAATCGCGTTACGCGCCGAGGTACGACGGGCACGTATGTTCGCCAAAAACGTGTCATAGACACGGGGGATGAGAAATAGGGGGTGAAAAAGAAACGTGAACGGGGAAAATTATCAACGACAAGAGATGGATCTCGGGAATGGAGTCACACGGATTTATTCAGGGTCCAAGGATCGCGACCTGCGCCGGCAACCTGTTGACCCAAATTCTCTGCAGGCGCCGCACCATCTGCATTATCTTACCGAAGGAAATACGCGAAACGCTTCCGTAAGCAGCCAAAGAACGAGACTAGCCTCCCAACCACGTCTTACCTCGTTACTGCCACAGCCTCCTTTTACACTTGAGATATTGTGCTAATGAACGCTTACTTCACTGAGAGAAATTTTTAGTTCCTGTTACCGTTCGGTCCTTAACTATTTTCATTTTTTACCACGACCTAAGAATATAGTTCTAGGTACAAAATGAAAATTAGTTTTCTAGCTGTTACCGGAAACTCTAGTATCCGTTACTGTTCTTTCTCATCACGATCACTGTTGATATATTGTCTTGTAACTGTTGCGAAAATTTAACGCTTGTGCAAAGATAAATCGACGTTGAAGCCTTATTTAACTGAGAAAGTAGAGTAAACCTCAGAAACTGATTTTTCGTTGCAATTACCAAAATAGGATCGACGATGGCGCAAATTTGTTACGCGTACCTCGTTTTTCGTAATCTCAACAATATTCGAGCAGTTTATTTTAACGATACCTGTTTCAGTGAATTTTTCTAGTGACTGTGACAAATGACATTTTTCTCAGTGTTCTAATCATACCAGACATTTAGCTCGTCACAGCTATCTTGTTGCTCCGGTTTTCATGATTAATCGCAACACATGTCTTTTTCTTTTTCTCTCTTTCTTGTAATTATCAAGACTAACAATAACGTTATTGTTATCGTGCGAGGCTGCTCGACTTGTAAATTAGTGTATTAATTTGACCCTTATACGGCTGGCGAGGGTGCGACTAAATCCTTAACTATAATCCGTCACTAAGCAGCACGTATAATAGCGGAGTTTCAGCGCTAGGGACGACGCAATGTCGCGAATTCAAATAACCCACGACACGGCTGAATCATGCACTTGACGGGGAAATTTATTCATGTACACGATGTAACTTATACATCTACACCGCGGTGAATAACCACTGCTCTCCTCGACAAAGAGCCTGTTATGTAATATTTTATATACGCGTACCCTGCAGTCACTCCAGGGTCACTTTATTCCCCCGCGCCACGGAGTTTCGAAAAGCGAAGTGTTTAAAGAACGAAAATGAAAATCGGGTATGCATTTTATATCTTTATACCCATGTGATGTGAATTTTTTTACCACTGAATACCCTTGCGTCCCAGGGGTATTGAAAATGTGTAATAATAAGAATTTCTTCGACGATATTCTTTTCGTACGTTTTTCTCTTTTCTTCTTTTTCTCTTAATCATTAAATGTTAATTCAATTCACGAATGCGCAAATTTTAACACAACTAAAGTGCTGAAAAATATTTATAGATTGATCGACGTCCGGTTTTTATTATTTTATTAAGACAACGAGAGAAACAAAGCAAGATTTTACCTCTCTTTTGAAAGCAACTTATCCATCACTTTAAAACAATGGTTCAGACAACTGGTCCGACAATCCCGCCGCCATGAATCGCGAATTTTTTACATTTTGTACAAGGTTGCAATCAGGCGTTTGTATCCCGCTTAAATTTGCATTTCAGGCTAAAAACTACAATTTCTTTCGAGCTGCGGACGATACGAAATATTAATGAAAAGTAAAAAATAAACAAAACAAACAAATCTCGACAGCATGTATTTTCGAAAATTTCTACATCACAATTAGGTAACGACCTAATTGTAACTGTAGGCTCCTTCCGTGACAAAAAAAAATATTATCGCAATTCAGCTAACTCGTTGATTAAAATTTTCGGATAAAAATTTTCATCCAGGTATGCCTGATAAAATCTTCGGTATAACATAAATATATACGAACAGGTAAATATAAATAGTAGAATCGCGATAAGATCTGCCGATGAGACAACGTGCCGGCGTTGAAAACTCTGAACTTATCTTATAATGTCAAAGGAGGTTGAGTCTCGAGTGTGTGAAATTGCCAGGCAGTGTAATTAATTCTGACGAGTCCAACCGACAGCGGACTTGCGTCAGGAATTCGACAGAGGCATTCCTCGCTGACGCGTTCCAGGGCCTCTCGTATTTTCGGATTAAAGAAATAACTCGCCGCCACAAAGTACTTTTATTATTATTGGAACCTGCATTTATTAACCGTTACGATTATGCTTGGATACATTTTATCAGGTTCGATTAAACCGAACTGGGCAGGCGATAAATTATAAATAGAAACGATTGCGCGCGTGATTTTTACAACGTCAACCAGCCGGATGACGAAATAAATATACAGGGGAACCACCGGAGCTGACAACTTTCCAAGAACAACTTGAATCCCCGCTTACTTTGCCCGCGAAGTAAATATATGTACGCAGATATTCTGCGTCATTCTCAATAACCGTAATGAGAGTTAAATCCTTCTTGGTATAATTGATTCTCCGTACCGCCTTTAGAGATCGAAGCGACTTTTCAGTAAGGCAAGTTCTTTAGAATATGGGATGAGAAATGTTTATGATTTTCGGAAGCTGAAGAAGGATAAAAATATCTCGAACTTTATGTACAAGATTCCGAAAACTTTAGTTTACACTAGAATCATCGTATCGAAAGTCCCGTAATCAAGGATCTTTGCATCGTGGATTTATTCAGTCTGTCGTATGAAAAACGAACCAAGCAATCGGCAATTCAAACTTGAAATACTACGATACGTGTGATATTTCATTAACTTATTTCTTGGGCGTCGAATACTCGTTATCATTTCTTAAACAATGGAAAAGGTTCAAAGACCGATGAATCGGAATATCGTATCATTCATTAGTCACAGCTGCATTTGAGTCGTACAGATTTTATGATTCCATCGTGTCTTTATACGCAGCAGCGCGACTGCCGAGCTTTCAGTATCGCCCAGAATCGCGTGGAAAGCAGTGAAATTTCCCATCCAACGACTTAACATTTGCCTAAAGATCTCAGCTCCGGTAAAATGAGGTGAGGATCAGCACATATTTGTTTCTACGTTTTCTATGCTTTTTAACGAGTAACATGTAATCAGAAAATGAATGCGCGTATGTTTAAGAAAATTAGAAATCTGTTGCTCTATAGGTATATTTTTTACTTGAATTAACCATAATGTTTCGTAAGTGGCCAGTTAACGTCGATTTTAAATCTCATTTTTAATTAATTGTACATTGGAAAGAGAATAGTCAATATTTTCCCATTCACTTTTATGTTCTTAATTTTCGTTTGTCTATGGTTTTCTCGAGATATACTGCATATTAAATAATTGTCAAGTGTATGAAATAGAAGTAAAATTTCCGTTATTTAATTTGCAGAATTATTCTCACATTAATTGCGAGAAAATCTCTCAATTTTAAGTAAAAAAAAACTCAATTACTGAAACATGTCGAAAAAGTGTTTCTTTACTCAAATCAAGACATTTTGAGTAAATATTTTCATTTTAAAGTGAACGAGTTTGTCAAGGTTGATGGATAATTTCTTCAAAAAACAAAGCAACGACAATTTAAAGAGTTTCTCATTCAATGATCCAATTACGCAAGATACGGGAGCGATTTGAAGTAATAACAAGAATCTGAGACGTTTCTCGAGACGTTCGTAAAGTTTCTGACAGAAAATTCTCAGGAATAACGACGGGATAAAAAGAAAACGAGAGAATGTGTGAGTCGGGTCTATAGGGATTCCTCGGACCAGTCGTACCTGGGTGCTTTCGCTGAGCGAATGGGACGTCTGATATTTTTATAGTATTTGGAACGAGGGTAGCCACGGGATTGGGGTTTTAGTTTCGCGAGGTTGAAAGTTTTCCGACTTCATGAACGACATTCCGGGAAACCCGCTGTTCGCAAACCGTGATCGAAGATCCATGTCATGGGTTCTTTTCCAATTTTATTTACAGTTCCACCGGCACCAACTCAGGGCAAGGTATGCGGCCCAATTTGCCGTCCTCGACATCGCTTCAGAAATCGTTTCCATTATTGGCGGCTGCAAGTAAGATTCATCTGTTGATCCTCCCTTTAAAGTGGTTTAAATTTACGAATATTCGAAGGAACCTTTTTCCTCGGATATTTCTAATATTATGTTGAAACTGAATATAGTAGGCAAAGTAAATTTGATCCGATCATTTCTTTCATCTCTTCCTCAGCATCTGTGCACATGGCGGTAAAAGATGGCAAGATCAGCTCAAACGAGGGACGGAATTTGGGACAGCAGATCCTTCAAGCACACAAGGACACAGTCAAGCTTCAAATAATAAACTCCAACCTGCGTAAATAAAAAGAAAACGCGGTTTAACAAGGGATAAAATATACTTGAAAAATTATTCGTGACACACAACAGTGGTATTTTATATTAATAAACGTGACAGCCATCTCTCGGGAGGACAATGATATTTTTGCCAATTTTCTAAAATCTCTTGATTCAGATTTACGAAATGTTGATTATATCTTATTATCTATATTATTCAACGTTCAAGATGCAAATTAAAAGTAACAAATAATATCCGAATGCAGGTTTCTCTGTAGGGATTATCATGACTCCTGACATTCCTTGCTCAAACTGTACGGCAATATTTGCCTCTACTTTGTGCTCGCTGAATTATGAAGTAAACAAGACCACCGGCTGCGTGGAAAAATTGCTTTTCATTTCAAGACCGCAGATTTCAGAAATCAATATACGTGATGAGAAATTTAATAGCAACAGAAAAAATATACTGTTTCTATAAAATTACAAGACAAATGTATTGCAGATCGGAATCTATTATATCTATTACACAGAGTAATTTCTCTTAAAGAATATCGAAGATCACATCTGCTAATCTTCAAACTCCTAAGCAATGTAGATATTTTCTCTGTTCTTATCCAAAGACTAATGACTGCCGTTAATTTTCCGCACATCGGCTCTTGATGCAGTAAAATAATTAATTTCACAGGAAATGAAATGCAATGAATCTAGATATAATTACGAGAACACAAATAGCATGAATTCGGTTGAAAAATGAAATAAAGAAATATGTCTCATGACTAATGAGTTCTAGGGAAGCTATCAGAATGAGTAGGTATGGCTTATCTCGAGTGACAAATCGTCTAAACCCTGCAAATTCACACTTGAAATTAAAAAAATGCGACGAACGTCTTGATAAGTGTCAATAATTAACGTACAACGTGTTCGACTCGATGGATCGTGACTACTTCAGCTTTAGTTCAATTTCAAAACGCTATTATCTCGGAAGTTTCCCAATACAGAATGCCGATTTGAAATCAGGGAAATAATCTGATCAAACTGTGGAAAAATTGAATACTTGAGCTAATTTTGGTAACTAATTGTTTTCTCAGCACCAAAGATTTCTGATTAATTTCAAATGTACCTTGGTGTGTTTTTCTTTTCTCTGATTTTTTAATTATTACTCAATCTTAAAGTTCATAACAAATTATCTCACCATCAATGAGCGCCAATGACAGAACCATAATTAAATACATCAGCCTAAGTATCGGTGATTAATATCATACTATGTGCGGCAATACTCCGAAAATTTTGCAAAGTTGATTTGAGAGGAAGCAGCCGTCGAGAAATAAATTCTGAATAAGGGCTCGGTAAACGTTTATCAGCTCCTATCTTCTCTGTTCGTTCAGACCGTGGCGTCTGCCAGAGTAATTCAGTTTCCGGGAAATCAAATGCATCAACTTGTGCTCCGGGATTTCCGTTACTGCGGAATACTAAAAAAGACCTGGAGTTCCGAGGAAAAAGAATTTGAGAGACGCGGGAACGGCAGCCGAAGGAGCTGCTGCCAAAGCTTTGCGTTTCGGCGCTGGATACCCGAGGGAAATCAAAAATTCGAAGGAACAGCAACGTTCGTCTGCAACGAACTACCGCTCGGGCTGTCCATCAAGGAGTCTTGATTTCGCTTAGGGTTCTCCGACCTGCCTGTATACCTATATGTACGAGTGACCGGGACAGGTAATGAAATTCGGGAATATGAATGAGAAATGCCGGGGGAAATGTTTAAGAACGAAGCGAAAATTTGCGGTTCGATAAACTTTGAGGAAGTATAATATATTTCGAAGTAAAAAATATCCATGTGCAAAGAGTTGCGTAATATTAAAATCATAGTCCGGTCGGAATGTATAGAAATTCAATCAACTTCGTTCGACGAAGAACAGAGAGCCGGCAATTTCTTTACAATTTCGTCAGATGCCCAGGAACATATCCTGAAGTTTGCCAAAAAAGTTCGATCCGGATTTTAGCAGCAAATTTTTTTGAAATTTGAACAAGCTGTAAATTGTGGAAGTTATTTATTTAGTTATTTATTTTTGTTTTTGCTGGTTTCAGTGAAAGATGGTTCCTACAAAAGTTTTCCATCGTATTGCCTTTTATAAAATTAGTCCTATACAAAAATAATGTATCATTGTTAGTTTACTTGAAAAGTCCTGACAAGCACTGGGATCGGCCGTTTTGTTTATTGCTGTTAATTCGGTGAATTTTCAATTCCATATCCCGAAACTCACCCGACGTGTAGAACAATCTTTTCTCGAATTTTTCATCCAAAGTTTACCCGGCTACGCTGCCTAGTTGAGCAACAATAAACGATCCACGTAAATCCGCACTTCTTCGATAACTTTTGTCAGATTATTTCTACCATGTGGAAAAAAATAGTCGGGATAATTTTCAATGCCTACTTTCAAAGTGAAACAGAGAAAAAGTAATTTTTGTCAACAAAGAAAGTTTTTTATAGATTTAAAATTCTAGCTCGTAAAAAAGTGTGAGCAATTTCATTCATTTTCAAATTACTCTAGAAATTTTTCAAGACTCCGATGACTTTTTCCAAAACGCGTAATTGAAATGAAAAGTTTCAATAAGTTAATTAGAACCCGAGATATGGACATTAACTTTTATTCATTTAATAATTTGCTAATTACTATGTTCGATCGGTTCAAGTTTGAGAATATTTGTCACTTCTTCAGGTATTACAATAAATATTTTTTTAAGTTTCCACAAAATTAATCCCATTGCAAGCAGCAAGTTTTAAAAATTGTCCTAGAAACTAAATTTTGTTTTTGTTACAGCATAGTTTTTTCTCACCAAACCGAAAATTGGTGGGTTCGATTATTTGCTCACTAACTATAGAAAGAGGTTGTTAGTGACATGATAATAGTGGGAAAAGGGTGACGTGACAAATTTCAATTGGTTATCATCAATCATATATTTCATATTTTTTTAAAATGTTATTCAAAGTAGGTAGTAAAGCAGCAACAGCTACTTGAATAGCTGCCGGTTTGCCAGAACCCGGCACGCGGTATTCAAGTAATATAAATGGATTTTGAAAATGTCCATATAATGAAATGATACGATTATTTCGAATGAATACTAAACTAAACGAATTCCGTGTTGCTTATTTTAATCACTTCGTGTATAAATATAAGATTGAAATTTTTTTGTAAGCTTCGTATTTGATGGTCCTCAGGGAGCTACGACTCTAGGATCAATTAAAACTTTTTATCTATCCTTCGATCTAAACCGAGGCAAGCTGATTCATTCGAAAATGTTGTTAAGTCTTTAAATTTACCGGTTGTTAGCAACACATAACGAACTTGGAAGCAACAAGTCGAATCATCAAGCTTGTACACATGAGGTAGCATACCAGCACTGGCATTCGTGACTGGGAAACAGCAATCTCAATACATTTTGTCTCGCTCGCTCCGCGCTGTGATTGGCCGAAACAGGGCGCAGAGCCAATCGCAGCGCAGAGCGACGGAGACAGAATGTACTTGTATTGCCTTGACCCCGTGACACGTGCAAGCATTGGGATGCTATCTCCATGCGTATAAGCTCGATGGTTCAAATTGGCGGCAACGATCAGCGACATCGTGCGACACGCGGGCGACCTTAATCCTTGAGAAGTGAAGTTTCAAGCCATGTCTTGATTGTAATGTTTTGCCGAGACGTAGTATAGATATTTTTAAATATTAGATTGAAAACACTCGCAAGAAGCATGTCGAAATTTGGGTTTGGCACTCCTGCTACCGGAACCACGACAACAACCTTTGGATTTGGTAATCAAAAGTAAGTCTTGTCATCTGACAGCGAACACTCCCTCAAACTTGGCGGTAATCATCCTAACCTCAAAACTCTCATTCTCGTGAAAGATGAATAACTTTCGCGGATTGTATTATCTACTTTAATTTTTTTCAATACTTCATTGTGTGTCATAACTTGAATGCAATTAGGAATACGTTAGCTACTAGTAATGCTTTCTGAAAACAAGTTCAAGACTAGCAATTACTGATATTCGCAGTCAATACTTGTAACGCAAATTATCGATTCTATTCCCAATTCTATTACCCTCTGAGACAAACGATTAACGTATCTCAATCCTATTTTCAGACCAGCTCCAGCGTTTTCAACAGTCACACCGTCGTTCGCAGCGACGTCAGCTGCAACTGGTGGCTTATCCTTTAGTACAGCCATATCTGGAACATCAACGACTCCGAACTTTGGATTCGGTAGCACAGCCGGTACTTCGACCACTTCGCAAGCCTCAAGGCCTTTCGGCTCTGGAGGAACAGCCATAACAAGTGTATCTTCAGGTTTATTTTCAACTCCGATTGTCTCGGCAGCCCCGACTGGCGGTCTCAGTTTTGGTACACCCGCTGCTACGACAGGACTGAATTTTGGTACTAGTGTCGGCACTCAACCTACCAACACTTTAAACTTTGGTACCACTACAACCACAGGTTGTTAGTATTGTTCTCTTGAGTATTTTTAGATTATAGCAATGTTAGGAAGAACATAAGGGAATGATTCACTGTAATGCTTCCTGCTGATCAAAATTTATCTCCAAATGGCTTATTACCTTACTGAGCTTGGTAGTAGTTCTCATAAGTAGAAACTCTACCAGGCAAGTCAATTTTTCTTCTATAAACTTACTTGCGTTACAAAGTTTCGCTATGCCAAACGTGTAATTTTTTAGAAAAATTCAACCATGCTTTGCAGTACTGAGTCCTGCCTAATATTTTATCGAACGATTTCTTTACTTTCAGCATCTCTTTTTGGTGCTGCACCTGTCGGGGGTTTGTTTGGTGCCAAACCTGTGAATTCAGCCGCCCTAACGGCAACTACTAATATCCAGGGCCTTGGTGGTGTTGATGTTTCTGCTAACAAACTAGGTTTAACTCAAGGAAGTAGTAGCCCAACAGCAGCTAAGGAAAACCTCATACCCAATGAACTTACACAGACTATTGAAAACTTCAAGTAAGTAATCATGGCATAACAATGAAGTTCAATTTCGAAGACGTTTATTAGCATTTTTGTCAAATTGGAGTAATAAAGACTTTTTTTTTATCATCTTTGTAACATATCACCCTGAATTTTCACCAGAATATTTATCAAGACCCAGAAGTCATTCACTTCGGACATAGCTCGGGGTTCCGTTAGACCTTTAAATCGCTGCGCCGAAGACACAGCGTCGTTGATGGAACTCCTAACAACTCTCGCTGGTTCGGTACAGCGAGATCGTTCCTTGGCAGACAAATTGAAACAGGACACAGCAAAAGCTTTACAAAATGCAGAAATTGCACAACGAACACACGATACACCAGCAGGACTGCAATATGAGAACAATGCGCCATTGCTGTTCTTTATGGAACTTGCCGATACTTTTGAACAGGATTTATTATTGTTCAGATCTCAGATAGAATCCACTGAAAAACATATACATACCATGGTGACACCAAAGACGTTAACTCCACAGGGTGAGTTTACCTTTCTTATTCTCACTTTCATACATCATATTTACAAAGCTCAATTTCTTATACATGTTTTCACATCATCAATCAGACTGACCACATTTTTTGATTCTAGAACTAACAATGGCGATGAGCAAGCTTCACGAATCATTAATAGCAGTCGCGGGAAAGTTGCAAGGTGTACATGCTAAAGTTCAACATCAAAAAGAACAATATCTCAATTTGAGGAAATACGTTTTAAAAGATAGTTCTAACGTATTTGAAGACAGCAAGTTAAACGAAAAAATGAGCAGGATCAGCTCTGGAAAAATCAACAGTGGTCCTACTCCATTTGGTCCAGGTAGGCTAGACAATTCCATAGGCTAATTTGTACGAATGAAGTTTGTCTTCAGGCAATAAAATATATAATAGTAACTAATAATAAAATACATTTGTTGAACCAGCCTTCGAAGTTTACCTCATTGATCTTCTTCCATAACATTTTGAGTTATTCTTTGTCAGATAGCTGTTTTAAATGAGTACAGAACTGAAGGGATTATGATAATATTTAATTGTTTATTTTCAATACTTACTAAAGTGATTCCTGTTCACCTTTAACTTACATGTCATTTTAAACCATTCAAATATTCTAGTATACTCTGTACCTGTGAAGATGAAATTTTCGGAATGGCAATCGTGGGTGTTATAAACAGGAACTCTTAATTTGCAAGAATTCTTCCACGTTGTGAATAAATTATTACTTTCGAGCGATTTTTGAAGATGCATGAGTCTCAACTTCATAAACGATACGTTTTTGAAAACATCGACGTATCTGATTGAGTTGAATTCGTCTCACTTATCCTCGAATGATGATAAATTTGCGATATTGTAAAATTTTTTATTCTAGGAAACAAAAGTTTTTTATCCTCAACAAACCTAAATACCAGCAGACCACCAAACTATGGAACAGCGAACCCTTTAGGTAAATAGTGGTAAGATGAACCTTTAGAGATACTGTGTAATTTATTGGATTTTTTTTTCTATTTTACATTTGTATAAATTTATATCCTCTTCTTCACTTTACTCACGTATTTTTCGATTAGTCACGTATATAAAATATCCCATAAACGTATCCTATATTTAGGTCTTGCAGGGATTTAGTATGAGGTAGAAATTATTACCAATATCAAAAAGTTGACGGAGAATAGATGGATGTAGTAAATTGACGCTATGGCAAACTTTAAATTTTGTAGTAAAAATTAAACATGTAATCTGCTCGTCTTCTATTTCGTGCCATGATTGCACAACGAAATATATATCGTTGAATGCGCATAAATTAAAATTGTTATGAAATATTGACGCACAAATTTTCTGAAAGCATAGGTATAGTATTAATTTTCCAACGCACCATTTGCCATTCTGCACTGCAAGCTTTCCTCAGATTTTGAACTTTGACACAAATAACAATTATCAAACAAAAAAATAGTCATAAAATTCACCAAGACTTTGTATAATTATTCTTTGCTACCAAAATATGAATTCATATACGTTATTACTGTGCACGTTGCGTTTATATACTGATTTAACAAAACCAGAGCAACTACACAACTCTGCTACATCCGTTTGCTCTATAGCTTCATTAATTTGACTCCTTTGTTTTCGTTACATAGCAGTTATTCATTCAAGTGTGATATCGTTGATTGACAATTTTACACTGTAGCTATCACTAAATATATTTATTATCTGTTTGATTTGTATTTATTTTGCCTTTACAGGACAAAAGTAGTGGCTGTTTATTAGTATTTGAGGTATAGCATTTGTTTTTTATTTTCATTATTATATAGTGTTTTGTGTTCGGGGAACCTAGAGGGATTTTTCTTCAAGTAGCATAAATTATCATCACTCTTCATTTTAATTACTTATGTTGCTAATATCAAATTTTTTCAAAAGCTTGAATGTAACGGTATTAATTTTTCTATTTGAAGGGACAGTACAGCTTGAATAGCTTTTACCTTACTAAAAACCTTGCATGGAAAATAACTTCATGCTTTAGATGCTACTATTACAGACATTATTGAATAAAAATTGGTCACCTTATTTGTAATTTGTACATCACATTTGATCTGAAACTATATAATGACTGAACACAAATTACAGACAAGATCTGGTAAAGAAACAAAATTATAAATTGGCAAAGGACCTCTATTCAGTTCGTTTCAATGCTTATGTAAATTACATATACACTCGCTTTCGACTCTGTTATTTAAAAAGTAACCAGAGACTTATAATCTTATTGACAGTTGCGAATTCCCTTGAATATGACTAGTGACAGTGGAATACTTTCATATGAAACTACCAAATGTGTCAGATTTTTCAAAATAATTTTGAAACATGCACGAGTTTTTCACTTTTTTATTAACGATAATCGCCAGTGAACCACAAACATACTATCTTGCAGTTCACTAGTGGTTATTCTTGCTAAAATCGTTGAAAATTCATATGTCGATCAATAGATTTTTGAAAAATCTAATATTTCGTAGATCTCTCATGAGTTATGAAGGGAAAAAAAACAGCCGATTCACAGACAAAGACGCGGAATGATCGCATCATTTAATATGGGATGACCATGTGACGGAAATGCTTTAGGAATGTCTTTTTGTTTTAATTTGAACAGTAAACCTTCTTGCATCCATTATAAAGAATATGCTTATGATGAACAACATATTGTTGTATTAATTTTTTATTCACTCATTCTTATGCATAGTTATATAACTCTTGTCTTCGCAATGGTGATTAAAAATCAGATTTCATTAATTCCCTATATCAAATTCATCTGAAATTGCTGATTCTAACAATGTACTGTTAGGATTCTCCCGAGCACACCTAGATATATTTAAATATTACCCATTTGATTTTGTGCTTTGTCAAATTTTTGTTTTGTTTTTTCAACTAAGGGAGTCTGTAATTTTTTTATAAATCAATGTAACCGGATATTTATCTAGGCTGCTTTTCTTTTATGGAACACAAATCAATACAGAAATGTAATAATGCAATGTGCTTCGTAAAAGTAATGTTATGTCGTTTTAAGTAAGGGGGATTGTATTTATTTTAAATCAAGTAATGGGATACCTATGGAGGCTGCCTTTCTTTTATGGAACACAAATCAATACAGAAATGTAATAACGGTTTTAATATATACGCTGACATTTTTTTTCCTATTTTCGGAGAGCTTAAAAGGTAGTTTACTGCCCTCAAGGTGTGTGTAAATTTAATTTTGTAATACTTTCTAGAGGCGATGTAATAATGAAATTGTTTCAGCTTGGGGTAATGCAACGTCATTACAAACAGCCAGTAGTATTTCAGTTGGTGCGTCTGCCAAACCACCAGCAACAGGTTTGAGTTTTAACACACCGTCAAACTTGGCAACTTCCCTATCAGCAACAGACTCCAACTTCAGTTTTCAACTTCAAAAACCACCAACTGGTAACAAGAGACATAAGCATTAAAGTTGATGAAAAAAAATCTAAGTGTATTTTGGTATTACATTCGTCGCATAAAATCTAGATGAAACGATTGTATACTGGAAAATATTGTTTCATGGATTTTTATCCCGAGAAATTGGATGTAATAAGGGGTATTACAGTATTGGAAGGACCAAACGTGTGCTCGGTATGAGTACCTGTCTAAAAGTCAAAAATATGTAAAATCATGAATCTTAGGGATATCCGAAGAAAAAAAAAAATCGAAACTAATTTATTTGTCATTTTTTTAGTCGAAAAATCTGTAATTAAATCCCAAACATAATCAAAGTGGACTTACGAAGAAACAAATTCGATACTTTCATATTTACGATTCGAATTGGGCAAATGTATTTTTAATGAGAAGCAAACTCGCATGAATGCCGAGGGTCATAAGGGAATCTGTGAATAATAGTTGTTTTCGTATCTTTTTGTACACTTAATTTTCTTAGTAGACAAAGTCTTATCATGTCAAGAGTTTTGTTTTGCGAGTAATGTAAGTGCGTAATAAGACTGGTTTTAAGCACATTTCATTTGCTGTAAAAAACAAAAAAATCACTGCGAAACATGAAGCGGCTCATTCTTTGTATTCAACACCGCATCATCCATTTGCTAATTTGAAAAATTGACTTTTGGTATTTTATTATCTTTGTTACAACTTGAATATTACTTGATTCATCAGACGTGTCCAGATTTTCTATTGCGACATACTGCAGTTATGCTTTACCACACCCTATTTCAATAAGCTCTCATGTGACAGAGAAAATGCATAATATCTTCGAGATAAATAGATGCACAGTTTATATCGTCGTATGAAAAGTGAAACAAATTATTAGATAAAGCCAATGAGCGTTGCTCTTTTATCTACAGTTGGTAGATTATACAGTTGTGTAGTTTTATATCCTGTACAATGTAAATCTGTAGCAGTAAAATTTGTACATGACGGTATGGGAAACGATTTGTTATAATAAATGAAAAATGTCTTTTTGTAATTACTCTCTTGTTTATTGATTCATCAGTGATAATTTTGTTAACTGTACATAAACAGTGCAAAATGGAGACACTACTTCTGAGGCTGTACCAAATATTATCCAACAAACATGATTTCTAAATATTATACTATTTCATAGACGTTGTTACATTTGTAACGATATAACAGTATCAAAGCTTTTGTAAGTACACCCTCGACATTCTTCTTGTTTTTAATACGAGTTAGTTGAAAGCATACGGATTGAGTGCAGGGATTAATTTGTTATTATCTGGCCTAAACTATTATTCATGATTTTATATAGACTCTTTTACAAAGAAAGCAATGAAAGTCAAGCTGGGTTACCATTAAAATACGAAGTAAAAATTGTACCTATGTTGAGAAATTTTTTCGTCAAAAATGAGTTAATATGGTACATATCAAAAATCGATAGCCATCCAATAATATAGCTTAATCTTCTATGATTTTTATTAATCTTATAGTAATTTGATTTCATATACCCTATATAAAACATATACAAAAATAGGTGAGACTATGTAGCTCCAACTTGGAGAACTGGAATCAACAATTTGAAGGCATCTTGAATGTATGAGCTTGCATTTGCTGCCTGTGAACAATGATGAAAATTTCCTTAGAAATATGTAAGTACAACTCAAATGCTTATGCAATCGCTTCTACATGCCAATGACATAACATACCTCGAGGAAAATCGTGGTGATATTAGCATTTGTGGCGTCTGGTTTGTCTGAATGTTTAACACGCTCATTCAGCTTGTCTGCAAACAGGTTAGCAATGACTCCAACTTCACCTGCTAAAATGTTGGTGAGCTGAACCAAAGCGTCGGCTTCGTTTACAGTGCTACGTCTTTCCTTGACAAGAAGTAATTCTGCCGTTTTGTGAAATCTTTCTACAGAAAGTGCTGTGAATTGAGCAAGAGTCGAAATGGCACGTTGAAACACTTCTCTATCAGCAGGCACTGACTCTGTAGAAATCACAGTTGAAAGGTAGGCCCTTGTTTGTTCCCAAGTCTGAAATGTGACCGATTTAAAAAAAACAGTAATGCACAAATATTGCTGTGTCGAAATTTCAGGATCAAATTTCAATCATTGTGTAACCATTAAGTATTCTCACGTCAATAAGTTTATCGTAAGTCATAGTCACTCCAAGGTCTTTACAAGCTCCCTTCAATCTTTCCTGAAGATCAGTCTCGTGTACATCATCTCCGTCGTCGTCTCCCAAATCACACAGTTCCTTTACCTCATCTAAGGTCTCTTGAACAGAGCACAACTCGTCGGCATTTAAATTGATCATGTGCTGCTGTATCTTGATATCACATTGTTTAGACAGCATTTCTAGTGCTTCCAAATGTACAAGTCCCTGATAGTCATCGAAGAGACTTTCAAAGTGTACTTTTCTAGCCAATTGTTTTTCTTCTAAAGTTTTCTCTTCTGTTTCTGCTTTGTCCTTAGCTTCCCTAAGCATTTGTGATAATATAGGCTTGTCACTGTCTTGCGTGAAGAAAGCTCTTTTCTTCTTGAGTCCGGGATCTCCATCTTGTAATACTTCCATTGTCTTCTTACCAATTGTTTCCAGCGTGTCCAAACCTCCAGCAATTACTTTGTTACTTGTCGATTCGACAAGTTTTGTTATAGAAGAAACACCGGACATCAGATTACCAAAACCAAATGATGATTGAGATTGTGTATCAGACGGCTCTTTTTCCAGTTGACTTCTTTCTGAAACAAACATCTTGCATAAATATCGCGTATGGCAGCTGCAGTTGATCAACATTGGTGAGCCAAACGATACTATCGCCGATTTAGGAAGAGACGCTTTAAATATGAATCACGTATTCAACTTCTTCCGACACAGTCTCTACACCGACATTAAAATTAAGTGAGTCACGTACCAACCAATTTGCCAATTACTTTGTCCTACACAGTGTTTTAAATTATGGGAATCAGCAATTGCATTTTAAGCCCAAGGTTGAGTCCAGTCTGGTAAACACATTCTTGTCATAGCATTGGTGGTGCGTTCAGGTCAACGAATCGCTAACCGATACATGACCTAATCTTAATACCTACATTCAATATCTTACCGTCGGCAACACCTTCGGTCTTGCTACCTTCGGTCTCGCTCTCTTCAGTTTTTGCCAATTCTTCAGGGTCTGGAACGCCGATGCTTTCTTCCAGCATCGTCAATCCGTGACTCACATGGTTCGTTAGGCTAGTGACTCCGGCCGACGCCGTGTTTATCAATGAACTGACGCCCCATCCACCCCATCCCCAACCGGCATTTTTGTTCTGTTCTTCGCCAGCTAAGGATAGCTTGTCTAATACAGGGAGAATCTTTTCCTCTGACATTTCATCAGGGATTTCTACATCCTCATCCATATCTCCCCAGCCGTCGGACTTAAACACCTCTTTGAACTTTTTATTCGATTTCAACTCTTCCGGAACCTCAATATTCTCTTCTATCTCTTCATCTGCGCCCTTCGGTTTCGTTGGATCGTCCCAACTGCTGTCCCACTTGGACTTTCTCTGTTCAATGTCGGGTCGGGGTTTTGACAAAATATCATCCAATTCTTCCCAGCATTTTTCGACTATAGGAGACTTTACCGCCCCTTCAACTTTTCTGGGCTTTGCATCTTCTGAGGTGATCTTAGACCCCAGTTTCTTTTCCCCGAGAGACCTAGGCTCCCGTTGCTTTTGCTGTCTCTGCTGTCTCTCCCTTTTCGGTCTGCTGACGGTTTCTGTGACTGGTTTTTCTACCTCATCCTTCCCGCTGGCAGTTGTCGACAACTCAGAAGTGGCTTGACGTTCATCCTTAGTTTTTGGCGGTAGTACAGAACCGTCTGATTTTCCAGTTTCATTCGAAGGCTCTGGCTTCTTCTCATCAGGTACCGACAAATCTTGGGACGTATTCGATTCCGACGGCGCTTCTTTCCCAGCTTGCGATACCGCCGGCGGTTGGCTAAGAGCTGGTTTCGGGTCAACGGTGTCGTCAGACTTACCCTCGCTCTCTAGGTTCTTCAAGCTGACTTGAATAGAGCTTGGTTTGTGTTTTGGGAAGGTTGGAGAGGCGCGTTTTCTCTTGGTGTCAGATGTGCCCAGGGTTCCGTAGGAGGGGTCAATCTTTGAGGAGGTCCAGTCCGTGTCGTCCGAATCCGAGTCGACGACGGCCCGGGCTCTACGTGGAGAAACGCGCTTAGCTGGCGCCGAAAGGTTGTCCAATTCCTCGTCAGCGCTTTCGAAGTCGTCACTTTCTGACGTTGCCATTTTACTTGCCAGAGATTAATTGGACGCCAGTTCTCGTCTCTCCCTGCTGTTCGTGGCTGATCGACGAAGAGACACGTAGCTAGAGTGACGCTCGTCGTGCTGGGAATAAAAATAAATAACTTCTTCCAAGTACTCCGTTTTAACTTTTGCAGACAATTCAAAGACTCATTAAACGGCTCGACATTTTAATCAAACAGTTCTTTATTATCTTTTTATATTCAACATATCGAACCTGTCTCAGGAATTCTCTTTGTACACATATGCGGATCACATATCGTGCCAAAGAGACTGGTCACGTGGCCGCGAAGTCATCCGCTCCTCAAGCATGCGCCTTCGTCATTTTTCTAACCAGGAACGTATCATTGGGGCACCACGGTGGAGGAGCCATTCGATGGAGAGTGCAATTCTCTTGATAATATCGATAATGTCTCATCTGTGAATATGAATCATGTTTAAGTTAGCAACGTTATCGTAACGATTCATGCTGAGGAAAAACCGTCATTCCGCCGTATTCGAATTGTCTGAAATTCAGTAAACCGTAATAGAACAAAACACACTCAAATTTCGAAATGTCTCGTTACGGTAGCGTTACTAACTTCAACCTCGTAAATATGGCGTAACTTTATTTGGAAACTGCAGCTGGGACTGAATCAAGTAGAACTCCATTTAAAACGATATCCTTGAAAAGTAACAACACACAAAATTCGTAGCAACATTTTTTTAAACCATGTTTTTGCTGCCAAAAGTATATTATTTGTCTAATTTTCATTCGCCAAACTTGGTATTTCATTTTTCGATGACTTGAGAAATTAATTGTAAATGAGAAAATTTATATCTCCATTTCTCTGTGCGGAAAGAGAACTGTGATTCATGGAAATGGTATTGTATAGTTTAAAGTTCTGAAATTGGGCTATTGAATAATGATTTTGATATGTTTCTATTGTTTCATAATTATTTCAAGGGAACATACAGCATAGCAGCATTTATTAAAATTCAACCTCGAGTCGAGCCAACCCACGGGCAAAAGTCTACTGTTAATAATTACATTTCGTAGAATTTGACTGAACGTTGTTTGGAATGAATCGATGTACAGGAATAAAAGAAATTTTGGCAAAATACGAGGTATGTCATAACTATAATAGGAACTTACGAAGACGACGCGTTGTTTGCGAAATGTGTTTTCTTCGCCGTTAATCAAGTTGCATTTCGAAATCGTATTTTCTGATTTCAATGCTTATTTAAAATGGAATTTCCCTAAATAAAATCGGAGAAAGTAAAAAGGCTTTTGCGTAGAAGTTGATATGCGACTTAATCTCGGATGAATAAGGTTGATAAAAAATATGCACAGAATCGTTATATTTTCTGTAATTGGGTTTAGTTTACAATGTTTTCGATACGGATCAAATTCAAAAAAATTTCAACCAGATATTAAATCATTGCGATGTTGGATCCATCGAACGACTATTTGTAGTGATCTACTGTAATGATTTCATAAACTCCTATAAATCTAAAATTTTTCTATCCGCAATATCACCAGGGATTAACATACAGGATCAAAAATCGGGACACTACATGTTAGACACTGTGTATGTAGAACCGGGATCTGTATTCTATAGATATAGCAACACTACACATGCAATATTCATTTGAGAAATATCTTTCCCAAGACTGCCTCTAGGCGCGTGGCCCTTGGCCGTGGATCCGTCAGGCTTCACAGTTTATGCGTGGTTCGTATGCTCAACCATTTTATATGCGCTCACCTTCATATTGCATGTGAATGAAATGAGTTATGTGTTGTACAGGACGAAACGACAAGGTGAATTTAATTTACGCGCGGCTTCTATTGGACAGCAAATTCATGTGATCACGTTCGAACAATTTCGTAGAAAATCAATCAACTCGAGAATTTCAGCCTTTTCCTTGGCTTTCGTACAGCATAATTAATGTCCTCGTATACGCAAGAATGTTTTATCTACAGGCACCCGAATGCTCGCCCTCGTTTCAAATATCGAGGATCCTGCACGGTGCATTTGAATTTGTGCATATATTCACGAATCGTCAACAGGTGCTGCAGACAATCTGGAATTGCATCTCAGGACAGAATATAGCAAACTGACTCATCGACCGATTGCCGACTAAGATTCCGTCTTAAAAATTATCCACAGAATCAAAAATACCCAAGGCAATGAATACGAGTATTTGAACGTGGGAAGAGATAATTCCTTGGATATATTCGTCGATGAAACTTGAATTCCGTATTAAATTATACACGGAGGCGAAATGAGTTGGAATAAAGTACAGATGAAAAAAAAAAGAAAATGAATAAATAAAAATAAAAATAAAAAAACGGCGGACACACGTCGCTGTGATGACGGCGTCAGCTAGTAATAGCGGGCGGGTTTATTCGTCCCTGCGTAAGACAGCAGCGAGCGAGGGGTATAAAAATGAGAAAAAACGAAGAAAACAAACGTAGAACGAAGGAAAAAAAAATAACGAAAAAAAAACGACAAACGTGTTAGCATTCCTCGGCAGGTTGTAGAATCGGCGCGCAGAGGGCGCAGCGATCGTCGTGTGACGGAACAATTCCGAGGCATGTGTGGCGTATTTGGCTTCTCAGCCGCGTAGTAGGGTGAGAGTTGCGCCGAGAGTTGCACCTGTCATGAAATTCTCTTATCGTACGGTGGCGCCGTACAAATCGTATCTGAAAATATTCGAATTTCTCGCGTAAAGGGCAACGCCGGTGTTCGGCTTTCTCCGCTGAGATTCGTGCGCAGCGGTCAGAGACACGAGAACGCATCGCGTGGTGGGGACGGATTCCAAAGCGCGGAGAGCGGCCGCATGAGCCGAAGGTATCAGGCATGTCTCAAACTCCGAACATGCTCCTAGGTAGCAAGAGCTAAGAGATAGCAAGACCGGGTACATCTTGCTTTTGAGCCGGTACTCACTTTTTTTCACCTCCTATTATCGAAACTAACGTTCGGCGATTGTTTTCTTCTGTTATCAGTATCAAACTCCTATCGTCGAATCGGTTGTTGTTTGTTTGTTGTTTTTTTTTTTGTTTTTTTTTGGGTTTTTCGCTCTATTCGAAGCGTTTTGCACTTGGACCGATATCAAGTTACACACGATCCTTACATGTTTAAAACCAAACTATTGTCACCCCGTCAACGATCAATCTTCTACGTCATGGAGGGAGGCAGGGAATCGACGGGGATTAAAATCGTAATTACGACCACAGAGTAAAGAGGTTTTTATCCGTTCTATTCTAAACAGTATTACGAAGCATGTGCATAATAAAATCGCCGAGATAGGGTGGAAAGATCGACGGAAAGATTCCTCGTGTTTTCGACGGTGGGGGGGTGGGGTGGGGGGGCGGGGGGCGGGGGGTTGAACGTTCGACACATTCGATATTGATGATAATAACATAAACAAACGAATAAAGAAAGAGAGTAACGAAGAAAAATACTAGTGTCCGAAAGTGTTGGGTGAAGTTGTTCGTTTGAATTTAAAAAAAAAAAATGCATAAATAAGAAAGCAAAAAAGAAAAGTGACAGTGCCGAATAGTGTTGAATACGGAGTGTGTGCAGTGGTGGCCTTTTACCGGTATACTTAAACACGTATAGTATAATAAAAAGCAAAAACAAGTTTACTTCTTTCAAATAGAAACGTACTAGCGGTGAAATTTTTTTTACAGCAATAACTGAGAAAGCTAGAGCAAGACAGAGATAGAGATGCTTAGGAGTGATGATCAGACGAAGGGTGAACCTAATCGTTGAACGCATAATCGAGCGGGTAATGCTGAGCGAATGAATAAATAAAGAGTTTCGATACCGGGGGTCGTCTCGACGAGGAGGAGGACGACGACTACTATGTCAATACTCGCATACCGTTCGCGAGGCGTCTGAACGGTGCCGGGATTGGTCGTTCGGGGCGGCGTGACGTCACTCCCGCTCATGATAATGAGGTATTCAAGATGGCGGCGGGCGAGTAGCTAGTGTTTTACGTGTGTGTGATACCAGTTGGTGATACCTTTGGATGGATTTAGAGCTAAGTGAAATATGCCAAGGAGAAGAAATGGGGAGATACCGCTTCCGGACGGCTGGGATGTCGCCAGAGACTTCGACGGGAAGGTATATTTCATCGATCATAACACGAGGAAGACGACTTGGATCGACCCGAGAGACAGGTACGTTCGTTTGTGTATATTACCTACCATGCAGCAGCCCGCCTCGCGTTTTTTCCTCTTTTCATTCCTCTTCCCTCCTCCCTCTCTCTCTCTCTCTCTCCCCTTTCGTTTCTCTTTCGTCCATTTATCCATCCATCTGTCTATCCGTACATCCGTCCGTCTATCTATCACAAAAACAACGACGAATCGGCCTCCGCGTGTCCGACTATCTTCTTCCTACTTCTGCTGCTACTTTTGCCGCCGCGCCGCTTGTCGGCGATGCTGATGTTCTCCTTGTCGCTTCTCGGCTTCGTCGTCGTCGTCGTTCCGAGGCGTGCGTCTTTGCTTGTGTTGGTTGCGTACGTTACCTCGCTCCGCTCCGTTCACACACGCGCGCCGCGCCCGCATTCCATGCAACAGGGCCGCACTTACAACGCCCGATTGTAACGCGGCGAATCCGAATGAAGTATCCTCTTCTCGTTCTTTCCCCGTTCTTTCTCTCGTCTATTGCCGTTTCGATTCTATGCTCGATTTTCGACATTATTAGCAGCGCCTCGCTTTAATTTCACTCCTCTTTTCAATGTTCGGATACACGCTTATTACACGTCACTGTAGGACTTGTATAACGTTCGAATGGCTGCTCGATTTCGATCCATTCGAATCTTGGCACGGTGAGAAATTTTTATTTCTTTCCTTCTTTTTTACTTTATTTATTTTATTTTATTTTATTTTTATTCTTTTTTTTGTAAAGTTGATCAATTTCTACATTAATCTTGACGACTAATATGTCTCACGTATACGCGTGTACGTAACGTTGGGAACTGGTGTTGTAAATTTTTCTAGACGGATTTTTCCTCGTTTCGCATCTTTTCATCATCTTTCCTTCTACTTCTCTATCTTTATCTCTATCTCTATCTATATCTCTCTCTCTCTCTCTCTCCACTTGACGTTCAAGGCCACGTGGTTTCACTCCGCATGCCGCGCCGTTTACAGCTGTTCCCCGAAATTTTTCGACCGTAGATCATACTTAAATCATACTGTAACAGCATGGATGTATGTACAGATTTTAATTCTAAACCGAACTTCGCCTTGACTCGAATACATCCGGCAATGAGTCGAGAAAAACATTCGAATTATATCAACGAGGCTCGAATTGAATGATACGAAATTCTCGCTTTTTCGTTGCAATACGATATTTTACATATGTATCGTATCGACGATGCCGAAGGGCAAACCTAAACGAATCTGAAGTTAGTAAAGTCAACGTATAAAGAAACATAAGAGAAAAAACTTGTTATTGTGCAATTTTAGGACGACTCTAGAGGAGTTGGCTTTACAAAACGTGAGCATGTTTCGTTCTTTTATGGTTTACTAAATTTCGGACAATCCCAAAGTGGCGAAGTAGCGATTTTTTTCTGAACACGCATCGTTGCAGTAACGTTACTAGTAATTGCGTACGGAACAACGCGGATCGTGGAGTGCAGAATTATCAGATCTTGATGGTTGACATGATTAGATCGATCGTTCGTATTGCATTACACACCTATGTAACAAGCATGTGGATTATTAAAGGACGATTTACAATTAGACGTCAACGATGGAGAAATCTTATTGTCAAGCTCTGAGCTTATAATATGCAGATAGCTCTGTCTATGCAAATTCTTGTATAGAGGTTATGTATACACATATACATCATATATTGTATGCATTCTTAAATAACCCTCTGCTTATGCCGCTTCTGCTGATGTAGATTAAAGTTGTTCTCGAGATTGGCGTGTCGCAGTTTGAAGTGATGATCGTGTACAATTATTCTGAGGACAGATCAAGACAAATGTGCTGCGCACGAGATCCCCCGACTTTACGTCTGCGTAGTAAATTATTCTACCTATAGACGTTATAATTAAAACAAAAAATTTGCCTTGGACAAATGTCACCGCGGCTTTTCAACAACTGTGACACGTTTTTCATCCCTGTATTAAGCGCATTTTTAAATTATAATATTGGAAAACGCGTTCGCTTTTAATAAAAAATACAACAAATAACGAATTTTATTTTTTATTCGATCGTTATTTAACTCTAGACAAATTTCAAGTATTTTTCAATATTTCTTTGTGCAATACATGCTATACGGTATTATTATATGTATAAAAATAAATCGCCATAATTTTTGTACATCATTACACATACGATCCTCTGTGTAATGAATATTTTCAATAATTTGTATTGCAAAAAAATTTTGTACAATCATTTTTCTCGTCTTCTCTGTATATTTATGCGCGTACCGTTTATTATTCAACGTTCTTTTTATTTCGTTCAATTTCATTACCCGCGTATACACGATGCATGTATAATTCATTTCGGAAGAAAGAAATTAGCCGGTTAGCTAGACACGACGGTATATTAATAACGTACTACATTATAATTAAAATCCCTACTCCAGCTCAAAGAAGAATATTATATTCTCGAATACCTCTCGAAGCTATCGTGTATGTACACACCCACATACAGAAACATATAAATATGCATGTTTCGATACACGTGTAACAAGTATTTATACTATACGTATTGTACATACATGTATACAATACATAAAAATCGCGCGAAGTAAGAAGAAGCAAAGCGCCTTGCAAATACCTGCATTTACCGCGGCGACGAGACGAGGCTCGCTTGCACGATATGCACATAATACCCTAACACACGAGAGATTCCTCTTACGTCATTTACACACACGCAAAGGCCGGTAAGACACCGGGTATATATACTGTATGAGAGAAATAGAGACAGAGAAAGAGGAAAAGAGGCAAGAGGGGAAAAAAGGGAAGAAAATAATTATTTAATGCACAAAATGAATTTAATAATTTCGTCAATTTTTGTTTATTAATTCATTTCTAGTTTGATTATCGATATCCCACTTTGAAAATTGCATTTGTTGGGTCAAATTTTCTCATTTTTTTGGAAAAAAATATTGCACAAAGTTTCAAAATTTGAGCAACGACAAAAAAAAAAAAAAACTAAAAAAACCACAAACAGTATTTTAATTTTCAAGCTCGTTTTAAGACGTTTATCGATAAGGACTTTCAGCTCAAAATATTGCGAGAAGTTTCGAGTTTTCTCATACACACGCGCACACACGCACATGTGTGTACCACGCATACGGGATACGCGACGCGTCTTTTAACCTTCGAATCGCGTTGCGTGCACTTCTGCACCGATATCTACCTGCAGAACCGCCACCATTTGGCATTTGCATTGGCGGAAATTTGACCTCAATTTCTCGAACTACCGACCTGCATCTCAGTATAATACCGGCCTCCCACATGCATCGTATGTCTATTATTTATAGTGCATCGTATAATTATGCACCTCGCGACGTATAGATGTGCCATAGAATTTATCGGAATTGATTTTAAATAAATAAATAGAAATCTCTCGAGAAGCACAGGTTTCTATTTTAAACCTAAGCGCGCTCTCGCAAGGTCTGTGAAATTTACGATTTAAAATGTACACGTTTTTACTACTCGATTTTCAGCCTACGGATATTTGATCGTGGGATTATTAACTGTCTGCTAAACATTTACAAGTGTCAGAAATCGATCAGCATTGATCCTAGTATTTGATGAAAAGATGAGCATCGTCGATTTTCGACTGATATCAGAGAAAAAAAACCAAAAATCCAATTCTAATCGGGTACTTACAGCAGCTAACGTATAATGCTCCGTAGACGATGCTGCTGATATGTTTATTCAATATTACAAATCAATGCTTACTGATTTCTCACAGTAATTAGCGAGTTTTTTTTTTTCAAACGATTAATTCGGCGTTAACATTTTTACAGAAATTTTCGTAAAAAACTTGCGTATTTTAAATGGAAAAATTCACAGCCCTTGTCTGAAGGTTTAGAGTTGATATAGAGTTCTGTGTTTTGAAGGAGATTTTTATTTATTTAGTTATTTATTTATTTATTTATTTGTAAGCAATTTGAGGGGCAGCCGAGTTAATATTCGAAAAAGTCGAAAATAAAAACTATCCTGATGTATATCGTACTCGTATAATGGAATAATAGATATTTTAAACGAGAGACGAGGAGTAAGTCTGTTGGCCAAAATAGTTGTTCGAAAGTCTTGCGGAATTAGACAAACCTCTTAACGGATTTTCTCTCTCTCTCTCTCCCTCGTCTTCTTCTTCTTCTTTTTCGTCTTCTCTCTCAGCGCCGATCTTGGCACCCCGCGGAACGTCTTTTGTTGCCCAATTTGTAACCTGTCACTTGTACTTGCACAGGCGGCCAAGCCGAATTTATCATCGAGCCGAATAAGAATTAGAAATAAGGAAGTAAGGAAATACGGTATACATAATTTGCAAACGCAACATAAGGTTCAGATTTTAAAAAGTCACCGACTCCTTCGATGCCATTCTTAAAAATTGCGTAGTAATGGTTTTTTCATCGACGTTTCGCTGCGGTAACGCTACCGACTTTTAGCCTCGTCTGTATATCTATGCGTTGCCGTGTTTATTCGCATCAGAAGATTTTTATGGAACATTATATTTATTCTCTCGACAGGATTATTACCCGGCTTTTTGCCACATTTATTATTTTCCTCGCTAAATATTTCTTTAGTATCTACATACAGGTACGTGTAATACGTATATTACATGTTATAAAAGCAACAAATTATCATCATCTCTAGAGTATAATAATGGCACTCGGACAGCGTAGTTTACTCAACGAGTGGGTGTAAAAAATTTCCGAAAAACCGAAAATCAGAAGGACCACACTGAGAAGAATATCATTTGTTATAGTAACTAGAAAAATTGAGTAAAACAGGTATCGTTAAAAAACTGTTCGAATATTGTTGGAATAACGAAAAACGAGGTACGCGTAACCATTTTGCGCTATCGTCGATCCTTTTTTGGTAATTGCAACGCAAAATCAGTTTGTGAGGTTTACTCTAGTTTTTTAGTTAAATAAGGCTTTAACGTCGATTTATTCTTGCGCAAGCATTAAATTTTCGCAACATTTGCAAGAAGGTATAGTAACAGTGATCGTAATGAGAAAGAACAGTAACGGATACCAGACTTTCCGTTAACAGCTAGAAGACTAATCATCATTTTCAACCTAGAGCTATATTTTTCGATTGTGATCAAAAATGAAAATAGTCAAGGACCGAGCGGTAACCGGAACTAAAAATTTCTCTCAGTGCAGGATTCCGAACGTACAAATATCGAAAATCCAAAACGAAGAAAGATCAAACGTATCGACATTTCACCAAACCAGAAATGTAGAGAACTGAAAATCTTGGATCACTCGGAATTTCGTTGCTCCGGATTTTTTAATTTTCTCATTTCACACTTTCGGAGCTTTGACCTGTCGGAGTTACGCTCTTTCGAAACTTTGACGTTTCGTCCAAAGTTTGATTTCCTTACTTTAAGTTTCGCGACAAAATAATGCGTAATCAATCGCTTTTGGAACTTTTTAAAATCGTAATTTCAACCCCGCTCCAATCCTATGTACGCAAGTGTACCGTATGTACGTCGTCTAATCGTAATGCAGGCGCGGCCAACGTGTCGGCATATTGCACACATGCCACCGCATACCTCAAACATATTTATACTTGCTCTATATAGACGGACGGATTCCTTCAGCTCGCTCGACTCGAATGAATCGCTTTTCGACCTCAGCTTTATGCCTATAACTCTACGGATGCCTGTGCACACGTCGATTGTAACGTTGCAGGCAAACGAAAACGCAAACGCGACGCGTTTCGCTGCAATGCGATCGTTGAAAAATTCCCGCTAGAAGAATGTCGGAGCGTGATCTTCGTTATACGTTTGTTACATTCATGTTAAATATTTCGCGTACTTCGAACAGCATGGAATAACATTTTGCTCGTTCTTATATTTTTTTAACATTTTCATTCTTCGTTTCTGTTTCCCGTTTATATTTAAAACCTTTTATTAAGTCTGATTTCGTGATATTGGTAACGTAATTAATCAAACTTTACGGTCATAATTTCACCTGCGCGATTAGTCATGGTATATAATTGCGTATAATAGGCATACAGACGAATTTAATCGAGTGAAAATGTTTTTATCATCGTTCGTCGCAGTGATAACAATTAATTGTTTATGTACGTACGAATGCGTGGAAAATTAAAAAATATAGAAGCAATCGAGTAACCGATGAACAATTTTGGCGTTAAAATTCTACTGCAGAGATGCAGTTTCGATCGCTAAGCAAACGAGCCAATTCCACAGCAACATTATTCTCAGTGGCTCCACGTAACCGTTCAATTCTTACACAACGCGCTTATGTATTCTCTTAATAAACAGATAAGATGAGTTACGGTTAGACGGACGACGTTTTTATTCAATTTTATTTCTGCAACAACGTCTTGACGGAATTAACGTTCTTTTGCAACATGTAACCGAGAAGGAAACAAATGTACCATGTACAGAGAAAAAAGAAGGTATAAGAAGTACATTTCAAGGAGGTGAAAAGAAGAAATGGGTATCATTACCGCTTTTACACTTTTTTTTTGGGAGGGGAAACTGATCGAAACTTTCTTTCACATTCGTTGTTTCTTGTACGTATAAAAAGGAACGGAAAAGTTTATCGTTAGGCAATATTGTTATATGTATAGCTGGAAACAGGAAAGTCCGGAAAAGTTAGGGAAGTTTGCTTGTACTCGGGGGTTTTCTTAACCGTTGAAAATGGAAAAGATACCGAAAATATATCGACTCGATCAGCATGAACGCTTATTTTTTCCATTTGTTTTTGCACACGTAATATATCGCTCTTATTCTGAGTAAGAAAATTCCTTAAAAATATGTTTTACAAATTCTTCACCGATTGACAGACTTGTTCTAGAAGGAAAACGTAATTGAACGTCAATATCTGGAAGTTGGAAGAATTATTAACATTTCTTCGCGGAATACAGACAAGACATTTGATCAATACGTATGTAAATTTTCATGGTATATAATTTTAAAAAGAATTTTACGAACAAAAATTTCACCCTACTTCTTTATTGTTACATACGTTGCGCAAATGACGATGAACGTTATATATTCTCGTACAATAACGATTGATACAGAAAAATTTGGAATTTACTACTTCGGCGGCGGGGTTTAAAATAAGTAAGCTCAAATGAATGAAGGAAAGCCAAAGAAGCGGGGAAAGAAGACGGCGAAAAATTGATTGGAAAAGAAAAAAATGTACCCATGTCGGATCTAAGATTGAGAGAAGAAGGAAGACGAGGAAAAAGAGAAAAGGAGATAAAGATGTGATAAAGAGAGAAAGAAGCGGGTATAGCTTCTCGTGTCTTTACGGGGATCCAGGGATTTTTGTTTATATTCTTTGATCTTCTTTCACTACGTTGAGGGGTTCGGGGGGCCCGTCCAGGTTGGTTCGTTGGTTGGTTGGTTGGTTGGTTGGAAACAGTTGATGTGTCCGCCGATCCCTGCGAGAGGAGACCCAGGCCTGGAATGTCGGGTTTTACGGGGGAAACAAGACGCATTCCATTCATTGCCCCTCCTCCGCTACGTCTCCTCGGGACACCGCGGTCTCTTCGGTAGAAAGCTCCTCCGGGAGGGATGCGATTGCCGAGAAGAAGAGAAGAGAAAGAAGAAGAAAAAGAAAAGGACGATCGCCAAGACGAAGACGAAGACGAAGAAGATGAATTCTAATAATAGATTCGGCCGCCAGATGGTGCGTCGTGACGGTCCGTCCGCTCGATGCCTCGTTCGAGATGCGCGTATTTCTCCTTTCTCTCTCTCTCTCTCTCTCTCTCTCTCTCTCTCTCTTTTTCTCTTTTTCTTCCCTCTTCTCTCTTTCTCTTTCTCTCCCCCTGCAACGCGGAGGCATACGGTACCGAAATGCCGGAGAATAAGCCCACGGGGCCAACCAACCAACTGCCGGCTTCGTCGCTCTCTCGCTTACCGTACGTAACGTATAATATTAACGCGTCAGTGTGGGTGCCCAGAATCTAAAAATAACCGGACGTTTAATATATTCTCGAAGAAGAAGAAGAAGAAGAAGAAGAAGAAGAAGGAGGAGGAGGAACGAAGACGAGTGACTCTCTTTCCTCCTTTCCTCCTTTCCTCCTTTCCTCCTTTCCTCTCTCGTCTACTCTTGTCAGTGGTCGAAGGGGCCCCGCGTTTCAGACAAGATAAGATTCTTCGATGTCAGTAAATTACTCCGCAAGCACATACCGTAGCTTTCGATGAACACGAACTCCACGCACATGTGTATCTGGATATGCTGTGTATATATATATTATACATGCACGCATACATGTATTATAATTATCGACGTACGAAGAAAGAAGAATTTCGTTATACGTTACATATATGTACACCTTATAATGTATCGTGTATTCTTCTTCGTCTTGCTGCAACTCTCGCGTGAAAAACTCTGCACATATATATATACAATTTATTTCATGACGAGTACTACCATGTGTTTCTCAGCGTAAAGTGTGTACGATGTATCCCCGTTGCTACGGCATATTATGTACATAATGTTGCATCGGATGTTTAACTTGGTCTTGAATTATTGTTCGTTACTGAACGTAAGTTGTATTTTTTATTTATTTATTTTTTTTTATTTTTGTTTGATTTTATCGTACGTATGTTTACTACCATATTTAATAATATTCATATTTATTCATTTATTTTTCCAACTCAATTTGTCGACGTTCGAAAAAACCGAGTGAATCTTTTTTTTTTTTTTAATTTCTTTTAATTTTTTTTATTTATTTATTTATTTTAAACGATTTTTATTCGACATCGCTAAGGACGCGAATGTGCGGAATTAAACGAACTTATTTACTTGATTTGGAAATTTGAGGCGACAGGTTTTCACGTATTCAAGTTCAGAGAATTAACATCTCGATGATGGGGACGATCATACTTCTTCTTTTCAGTACACTTTCTTTTGACCTTTGATTCTGGAATCGTTTCATCTTTGAAAATTGATAAATAAAAAAAAAAATTTTATTTTCCCAACTCGGTATTTTTACATTTATTTTTGAGACAATTTTCGCAATCCGCCTATTATGCCGGAATTCGTAAATTATAAACAAATGCGGGAAGCTACTCGCAGTTTTTTTTTTTTTTTTTATATCTTTCCGTCTTCGAAATTCGTCCGTATACATAATAAACAATGTACATTCATCCGTGTAACGCACTGCAGAGTTGCACACACACAGGGTTGTACATAAGTAAGGGTGGGTGGGTGGTTAGGTGAATGGATATACCATACATTATAGGTGTATGGGTAGCTGATTTTTCTAAACACAGATGGCTCGCAGATGCCATCGCTGCATCTCGACCGCGCGTTTATTATTCGAGCACCTTACACACCGGGGGCGTCCATTAATCACGTGAGACTCACAACAGAAGGAGGGGTTGCTTGAAAAAATCGCGATCTTTCGTATTATTTGCATTATTATTTTGTTTTTTTCTTTACGCATCTCTTCTCAATAAATACCGAATCGATATTTTGGTATCAATAAAGTTTGTTATTTTTGATCGGTAAATTATGAACAGAGTATACGTTTACGAATTTGCGGTATTAGTAAGAAAAAAAATTTACGTAACGACGAGCAGGGGGATAATGGGTCAGCCAAAACTTCACGGTCGGTCACGAGGGGGAGGGTGGTTGGAAACGAGTTGAAAACGTATCACGTGATCAATTGACGCCACCAATGACAATGAATCTTACTTGCAATCATCAGAGGCGCAAAGATTCATTTCCAAATTAATATTCATCCTATCGTCACTCGCATGATTTGACCTGAGGAATATTGTACATGTAATAAACCTGCGTCTATATGTCTAGTACGATATTATTTATTACATGTATATTGAATTGAACAGTGTAAAGACGGTAATACGTGAAAAGAATGTAAATAAAAAAAAATAATTTTTTTTTTGTAATAAACTAATAAACTACAATCCGAATAGATCGAACCTAGTAGATTCTTTTTTTTTTGTTTTTTCTTTTTGGAATTTAATTGTGCCCAATTCAATGTTACTGCGCTTTTTCGTTTCTCTTCACTATCGAGCGTGAATTCGACATGACCAATTTCTTGTTACGATAATGATTAGATTTACGTACAAATTTGACTTATTTTTGTCAACGTCTTTGTATACGCAATAAATATAACGTAGATACGAGTGATTTAGTAGAAAATGTTGAAAGCGATCCGGATAAACGCATATTCATATACCGGCATATAATGTATAGGTATATACATACATACATACATATACATACATACATACATACATACATATATATATATATAGTGGGGGGTGTAATACGTCGACTGCAGGAGACAAGGCGAGGCTCTACTACAACAGGGTATTAAAAAGTCGTAAAGGCTACGCAAGCACGCCGGCATGTACATACACACATTCCTATATACGAACGTTGCGCGCTACTTGCATATACAAATGGTTACATGTATGTATTAGACATATACCTACGTGAACTTGTACACTGGCATAATAGCTACATAGTATGAGTACAGAGAAAAAGCGAGAAATAGAGAGAGAGAGAGAGAGAGAGAGAGAGAGAGACAGAGAGAGAGAGAGAGAGAGAGAGAGAAACGGAGTGAATCGTGCCGAATATATGTGTAGAGTAAAGAGAAGTCCCTGACACAAATTGCGTAGCCCCGCCACAAAACATTCAGGAATGTATCCCCAAACTTGGAAATTTGATACATTCTCACGGCATGACTACGGCCATCAGATATCGTCACGTGTAGTGCGTACTGTTTCGTGTTATAAAATGCGTGTCCGCCATGCGTCTGTATGCCGTACGTGCTTGAGAGAAGCATCGTTTGCATTTCGATGGAAATGAAATTGAAAAAAAATTATGCGGTTATTGTCGACAATTCAATTATTAACGGGGATGAAAATTTACGAAATAAAAGAAAAGAGATCGAAGCAGTATAATGTAAAATATAAAATATGTACTTAGCGAGAATTGTATTCGGGAAAACAAATAACGCTACATTTAAATATTGTTTGACTGTTTGGTTTTGATTTTTCATCTTTCGCATTGTTTATCTTTTCAAATTCCTTCGCCAATTTTATTGTCTTCTCGTTTTTATCGCATAGATTTCAAATCGCTAGGACCCGTCATTACTCTAAACGCGAATTCACGATCGCATAGAATTTTTCAACAACGCTTCGTTCAAATATCTACAAATCAAGGTACAACGTAAGAACTTATTCAACGTATTACACGCACGTTAATACCCGCTGGATACCCATTACTTGCCCTTGGCTCCTCGGCAAGACCGCGCGTTTTGCGTTATACATGGGTGTATACGTACAGTAATATACCTGATAATGCACGTACATGTATCTAAATTGGCGAAGACGACGACGCCCACGTGGAGAATGTTCGCGTTTATAACAGGTACTGCACGATAAGTAACGTATATATATATACATACATGTAGAATTTATACCTAGAGACAGTAGACATATGCATACATCTGTAATATACGTATACGTATAACGTATGATGTATAATGTATATAAAAGCTCGTTTCTACGTTACGCGTGTGTAAAATACGTACATGGATGTATTTGTACTTGTATTCTCACTCTTGCTTCTTTTTTATTAATCTTTTACTCTACTTGCTTGACAGTGCGCGTGTGGTAGAAATTTCTACGTACACGGAGCATAAGTATATGCATAAGTGTATACCCATACGGTAGATGTCTGTATACGTATAACAGCGATGCACCGTAATGAAAAAATCCAACACATGTACGTCTACCTGTTTCTTCTGTGTACGCACACGCGTATCTATTTACGCATATTCTACGCTGCTATAGTAATCCTGTAATGAAACGCTGCAAAAAGTTGTTGCAATTTGTGGAGAGTCAGAGGGAATTTTATATGACAAAAGTCTTTGACGGTAATCGATTTTTCCGTTTTCTTCTTTTAATTTTTTTTTTTAATTTTCATTACAATTGATCCATTCATTTTTTTCACGCCAATCGTACGCGTGTGTTAAGCGAGCGTTTTTTTTTTTTTTTTCAAATGGCTTTTTATCTACCTACGCGGTAGCTGTTCTTGGTGCCGAGAATGCGTACGAATACTTACTTACTCGTGTAGGATACAGATACGGATTGTAGTGACGACAAAAATACTGGGTCACTGGTCGGTTAAAGTGAACGTGTTTTCTTTTTCTTTCAAACCTTTGTTAGTGTTCACGTTGTACGTTCACAATACTTATATTTATAAATCGCTTTGTAACCTGCAGACGTTTTTAACCCGACGTTTCATATCGTAAACGCGGGGTTTTTTTTTTTTTTTTGTTTTTTATCACTTAGCTCCAATGTGCTAGGATAATGAAATAACATATGTATTAGATGCAATTAATGACAAAGGAACGATACTTTTTTTTACAAATGTTCATTATTTTTTTTCTCTTCGTATAATACATCGTACAGTATTGTTGGATAGTAAAACACACACAATGATAATAATAATAATAATGATAATGACAGTAATAAACAAAAATCAAACAACGTTTCTTAACGGTAAAATTTTGTTTCAAAAATTGAAAATGTTTGATTTTATATTTTGATGTCATTTCGTCAGGCATACGATGATCTTGTCCAGCTGCATAATACACAAATTTTAGAGGCGAGTCGGCGTCGCTCGTTCTACTCTGCATGATACGTGTACAGATAAATATACGTATGTATAATATATCCTCACGCAACGTATAAGCGCGTGGGTTGACAGACGAATTTAATAGCCCCGGAAAATGCCGCGTATAATAAAATAAAATTTTGAAACGATGTGAAATTTGAAAAGTAGGTAGGCTTCTCACGATCGCGTCGAATTTCATTATTATAATTGAAAACACACACACACACACACACACACACACGAATACAACCACTCACGCGCGAACATACAGGAATTGAAAACACAAAAAGCAAACGGCCGTTGGAGATGTAAAAAGAGTCGAAAGTATCGTAGTAAACAAAATCACAATGATGATGATGATGACGACGACGATTACTACCGGAATATAAAGAACGTACTTAACACTCGAGATCAGTGAAATCGGAACAAGACTCAACGTTACGGGCAGTATAACGAAAGTTTTTCGCGTACAGTCAGGCTTTTAAATTACACGTATCCGCGAGATTCGCAAATCACCTGTCTGCCGGATTTTCTCTGCAGATTCTCGGTAAAAAAAAAAAAAAAAAAAAAAATCATCCAACAACACACGAAGTATCCGTTTAAAATATGCAATCTTATCTATCGATCAAAGTTATCTAATCGAGAAATAAAAAGTAAAAAAAAAAAAAAGGAAAAATGTAAAAATCGACAAGAACTTTCTTAGTGAAAATCGTGGGGATCATTCGATCGCGTCGATTAATTTGCTTATCGGATTTTACATTATATTATATAAAATTATTCAGTTTGATTTTTGAAAGAAATCACGAATCTCGTAGGATAGGAATTATCGGTTGGTAACCGAAAGATTGCAGGCTTAAGACGAGGCTGCCGAGGTTCGCTGGTGTAGCAGAAATACGCGTATCACTTCCGCAAGGAATGCGCCCAGGTTTCACTCGCATTCTTGTCCTTATACCAGTTTATAAAAGTCGCTCGTGTTCTACGCCGAGATTATAAGAGAGCCGGTGCAACGCGTGCAGGTTACTGTGGTACATTTTATTTTATTTTTATTTTATTTTTCTTTTTTTTTTTTTTTTCTTTTTTTACATACATTTACACGTACGGTCGTAACAGCGAAGTATGAGAGAAAATATACATATATTACAAGTATATCGCCGGGTGGGAAAGTTTTGTAAAGTACGGAAAAAAAAATTTTTAAAAAAATAAAAAATTCGTCTTTATGGTGTACCTACGTGTGGTGTAATGTGTTATGTGTACGCGTATCGTGCGTCAGTCGGTTTGAAAAAGGGAATTTCGTGGCGACGAGGCGCTTTCTCCGCGGCAAAGAAGCCGCTGCCTGCATTCCTTCGAACTTTGCGATTTTGTTACATGTAGGTATATATATACACGTGACGATAATTTCCGCAACTTATTGAACGTACGATATGCATGTAGGATATATTTTTTTCTTTTTTTTTTTAAAGAATTTTTACCAGACACCGTAATATTTTTCATTTTCATGGAATTGAATTGAGACGTGATTCTTTTTTTTTTTTTTTTTTTTTTATCGCTTTTGCAGATTTAGTCGGACAAAATATAAAGATTTTTATTTCTTTGCAAAACATGATATTTTCGGAATAATTTTCACTTATCGAATCAAAAGCTTTTAATCGATATCGTATACTCTACGTTATTTCAAACGTGTACATATTTAAATGTAGGATGAAATGGCGCGTGAAATCTTTATTTCTGTGTTATATTTTCGTGTGAAAATTGTAAAGCGAAATGTATTTGAAATTTGAGTTTAGTCGCGTGCCATCGAAATTTCTTCGCAGCAGCGATAAAATTCGATTTATACTTGTGCAACTTTTCTGCGAAATAATTCTTATTTATATACATGTATTATATATATATATATGTACAATACCGCGTATTGCAAGAATATGCGAAATTTATACGAGATTACAAAATTCAAAATCTGTACTCCGATAGTTGATTGCAAAAAAAAAAAAAAAAAAAAAAAGAAGAAGAAGAAAGAAAAGATAAGATCCAGTCAAAGAAACGTGATTCGGAATCACATGCAACGCGCGATAAAACTTTGAACGCGTATCGTTTCTATGCGTTGATCGTATTTTTATAATTATACTTTCGGTTATCTAGATTATATAAAATCGATCCTAATAAGGCGCAGGTGTGCAATGAGAATATTTTATACCTTGTACCTACTTATAACTCTGGATCCTCGTCGATAATTAATTATATTCGTGCGTATCGCGTGATGCTTCTATGTATAGTAATTCGTCATTTCTAACGAGATTTAAAACCGCGTTCGTTATACACTCGTTTCACTGATAAGAAAGATTGGGCGACAAGTTTGGTTTATTATAACCGATTTGATGTGAGTGAGTTTCGAATTAGTGCCGAATATATTTATCGTTCGTTGCACGAATGAAATAAATGGAAGATTGGAAAAAAGAAATTGAAAGATGTAAAATTTTCAAACGTAGTTGTTTTTGAGGGGAAACAAAAAAAAAAAAAGAAGTCAAACAATGATAATAATTCAGGCTGATCGATACGACTCGTTTTACAATGCCTGGTGATACGTAATACAATCGGAATTTTGATCCTTATCTATCGATATACCTATAATAATACGCGATCACGGCAAGGTCGTTTGAATTTTTAGTCACATTGTCAGTGTTTCCGTTTATAGGTAGACAATTATTATCGCGTCATCCGATTACTTTTCTTTTTTTTCTTTTTTTCCTTTTTTTTCTTATCCAGGCATTAGCACACTTTCGAAGCGATGATTTTTTCCTGACATTTACAATTACCGTGGAAGTTTTGGACACGTTTAACGCGAAAAGAAATTATGTTATTACGCAGAAGTTGTTATCGCTGGGTATGAACGTATTTGCGTAAATCGAATGTATTTTCATTTATTCGAATACTTTGAATATTAATGAATTAATTATACCAAATAGACCAGGAATCCCGAAATAGACCTGCGTTGGTTTGTTTTTATAACACGTAAGGTATATTTATAAAAGAAAACACGTTTAATACGTTTTTCTCATCGATTGCGTATAAGAAAATACACGAATGATGTGTATGTAACGTTGGTAAAAAAAAAAAATATGGCACAAAAGGCGTTAATTTACGGCGAAATTCGTTTTTACAGAATCTTGAAAAATTGAAATTTCTTAAAATCAGGGAAAACTGTTCGCGTTCTTGATAACTCATGTAGACGCGATATTTTCTTACGTACGGATATATATATATATATATATGCATATACACACACACACATACATACATACATACATTACACATATCGCGTATATATGTGTATGTGTTTGTCTCCCTGCAAACAGAGATCGCGTGTTTTTCGATGACGCAATCACGTCGGAATGTAGGGTCAGAAACTTGGAATCTTTGTGGGGGGAGAGATACGGTTCTTCATAATGTAAGCATGCCGGGTAATAGAATTAACGCTCTTTTGCGTCAAATGAATTATTTCCTTGTTCGTGTAATGGATAAAATATATCGAAACGCGAAGCACGCCGGCTTACTTTTTTTTTTTCTTTCTTTCTTTTTTTTCTTTCTTTCTCCGGAATCGTCGTTACAATTCGAAAACGGTCTAATTGTAAGATATTTTCTTTAAAAAAATTACCAACAACTATAGTTGTGTATTCATTTATTTATTTAGTTGCGAAAACGTTTTTTTTTATTTTTTTTTTTTTTTTTATTTTTTTTAAGAATTAGCCAAAAAATACTACAACGACGAATATATATTATTGCGATTTGTTATGTGAAAAATTATAGTTCGATATTAATGCAAGTACGTAATATGTTGGTATTTTATATTTAATATATTACAGAGGCGAAATGAAATTCAGATTAATATCGAGATTCTTGATCGAGGAATATTTGCATATTATATACTTAATAAAACTATGTGTGTTTAGCCTACGCTTATTACGATGCCCCGTGATTGCGGTTCGCGATTAGCTGATCCGAAATTTACAAGCTTTGCTTGCCAAGTCTAGAAACTACAAATGGCGTACGTACCTCTCTCTCTTTCTCTCTCTCTCTCCCTCTCTCTCGGAGATGACATTTGATCATTTCTTGGAACCGAACGTCATATTGTATTATACATATACTGTACGCTAAAGATTATCACGTACATTTTTTTAAATATCTACTAGCCAGTCAGCCGCCTTTTCATTTTTCCCGCCTCGATCTTTGTTTTCATGTTGTTTTTCTTTTTTCAAACGTTTTTTTTTAATTCTCTCGAATACTTAAACACGTGTACGTCACTTTTACGTATCTTCACACAGATCGATTGTATTTACGTATATATATATGTATCACGCACGACAAAGCAACGTGGATAAAATCCTCTCTGTTACTATACATATAGGTATATTCATATGTTTCGTTTTTATATACATACAAGACTTACGCAATAAAAATTCTATGACGTCAATGTACAATCTTCGTAACAAGTTCACGGTTATATTCAGAATTTAATCTAACCTTCAGACTTTACATAAAAATACTGATCGTCGCAAGTATCTTTGAATTTTTTTACGAACCCTTGAAATTTTTCAATTACATGTTCGGCAACGAATAATGTTTCTTCGTTCTTTCGAAATTAATAATAACAACAACAGCGGTAATAACGACGATAATTTTTTGAAAAACAATCAATTTCAAACCGTGACACGATAACCGGGTTACGTTTTACGGAAAAATATGAACGCATACGTTAGTTAGTTTTTTTGCGATTTTAAATCACGACGATGATTCAGTGCGTATAAAATTTGAACATTACTTTCAAAAGGTCAAATTGTAATAATTGACTTTTTGCAAGTGATTATTTTCCGTGGCGATACTGGTAAATTGAGTTTTTTATTTATTTATTTATTTATCTTTTTCTCCCATATTTGTTAATTTATTGTATTTGAGTACAACTTCCTGTTATTCGAATTTTTGTTTAATTTCTTTTTTGCCCGTGTCTATTAGCCGATCGTCCACATGCAATATCGCGAAGTAATTTATTCCGCTCTCTCGCGAGTCTTGCACTTGAATCGTGTAACCGGGTATATAATCAACGAGCTGGCATCACACCTTATAATTAGTCTAATGCCTGCGCCATATTACATGGATGAGGTATACGGTAAATTGTATACAAACAATTCTCAGACCATTGTATCATGGATACGGGCAATTGTATCGCTGCGCGTGTAACACGCCTGCCTGTTATAAGAACCGCTGGCTGCTGCTGACTCGACGTAAAATAATTCAAATCTTCCGGGATACACGTGCAGCAGCAGCGGTGCAAGTTCACAGATTAATACACGATCTGTGCGAATGATTGAATATACGTCCCGAAAACGATAGTTTGAGGACAAACGATACGATTGAGTATAATTGGAAATGATGCGAGGAATGAAATCAAAGTTTTTCATGCCAAATTTCAACGGTTATCATTATTGTTGTTCTCTTCGTTTTACAATGATATTCGTTATAAGAGATAACAATAACGAATAAATTCGCTTTAACAGAGAGTGAACCTAACTAATTTCACGTTTAATGTTATAATTGGTCGTTGCTTAGGATTCTATTCCCACGCCGCGAATGACCAGGTGTTATGCGTAGGTATAATCTATGATATATATTCGTAAATGTACATATACATATACGTACATATATATATATATATATAATGAATCTATGTACGCGTATGTGCAATATATATCCAGGTTTTCTTACCGTTTGCCTACTTTGTTCCACTCTCAATTATTTTTCTCGATTTCTTCTCCTTTTCCCTTTTCTCTACTCTCAATTTCTTCTCGGTTGAATATAATATGTAACACGTTATGTTCGGAAGTGTATATTTGTACGATATGCGTAGCATTCGTATAATCTACACACGCGTGCATAACAGACGTAGTAACACGTGGCTGAAGGAATGAAACGAAAGAATACCTGTAAGAAAGAAATCATATCTAAAAGTGACGAGCGGCTGAGGTTACGAATTCGTATTTTTCCTCACGTTAAATTCTTGTACGATGTTTATTTGTTGTTGTTGTTGTTTTCTTCTTCGATGTATAATGTACAATAACCAGCCAAATTTGTTAAACATTTATATAATTATTGATGTACGTAATATTATATTTAACCTTCGAGCGTTTCTTCGCAACGCTATTGCGGCGCCGCGGAATGTCAAGGCGAAAACACCGCCGTCAAATATGTGTGTATATATATATATATGTATATGCATGTATGTAAATAATTAATCGAAGTTCACCTACAGCCGGCAAACCTTAAACAACGAATATTCGCAGCTCGTACGTGATAACATGCAGATTGCGATACGATAACCGTTTCACACGCGAGTGTAGTATTCCAAGTCTCTTCTTCTACACGTTGTGTAATGATTCTTGTTCGTGTCCCAAGTATTCTCAAAGCAGGTCAAATATGTACATACACTTCGATTTGTGTGATAAGTCGGCTGTACAACAATCGGTATATCGCAAACTGCATGTGTACGTAAATAAATAAATAAATAAATAAATAAATAAATAAATATATGTTGAAAAGTGATTCGCTGTGGCCTTGGCCTTACCGTACGATTCGCGACTTCCAATTTACATTGTACGCTTACGTTCGTATATTTATACATCGTATTTATATACATATATGTATATTATGTATAATTTACAGAGTTTTCATATCGTATCGTACACAGGCACAGATACGTATAACGTACCACGACGACAGGCGAATACACGATGCGTATTGGTTACGTGCAGAGACCTTCGGGTATGTAATTCTTGAGACTCTAGATTGTACGCGAGTGATCATAGGTTGAGAACGACGACTGACAAAAAGACGGAGACGCGTATTGAGATTGGTATGCCAAGGCCATCGTCTTCGGTACCATTATAATCGGTATATCTACGTAAATACATTATACGTATGCAATGTACTATTAACGCGTTTCGATATCATATATGTCTGTGTGTGTGTGTGTGTATATACATATATATATATACACGCGCACGATACACTTTGGAGATGTAGTAACTTTGGTAGACGTATACCTAATTATACGTATACTCATGATATGCATATTATATTTATCGATAGGAGGGAATGAGACACGCCGAGGCGTGCGTCATTTATTGGGCGGGAATTTTCTTTTCTCTTCATTTTTCGTCACGCGGATATTTCTAGATTTGTTTCTTATTTTTCCTATCAATTTTTATACTTTTTCTTCTTTCGAGCCTTATTATTGGTGTTTTTTTTTTTATTTTTTTTTTTTTTTAATCAATTACAACCCATTCATAGATAGTTGTAACGTTGTAACAAAATTATTACCTGTGTTATATTAGTATTTACTGACGCGAAAGTTTATTTATTTGAGTTTTATTTTATTCATATGAAAAATGAATTCTATGTTTTATATATATATGTATTTTTCATATATATATGTGTGTGTGTGTATATATATCATATATCATATCAGTTTCATGGATACAGAGATTCGTGTTCGTATGAATTGAAACGAATAGATCTCAATCAATAGAGGAAAACGAGAAAAAGAAAAACGAAATACCGAAAGAAAAAGAAAAATACTTGCAGTATTCATCGGATGATTATAAGTCAATTTGGCGAATTCTGGATTGACATTTGGCATATATATTTTTGACACCTTAAATAATGAAAAATGGGAAGAAATAGTCGATTAAAAAAAAAAAAAGTAATCACGTATCACCTCCCTTTAAATTGATATACATTCATAAATACGTAGGAGGAAATTCAGCGTTATAAAGTGTGGAAAATATTCTTCGACGACTGTTTTCAAGTATGTAGTTATTTTGATTCGGTGTATCGGATTACTTCTTACAATACCTAAGTATAGGCACGTTATACTGGGAAAAATAACCCGCGGTTTTGCAAAATTATCTCCAACACTGATATATGTGTTATTACAACCTTACGGCAGTGAAACATTTACTTGAAACATTTTTCCGAGGAAAGTGAAAATTCCTATTTGCCCGTGAAATTTTTTTACACACACACTCGTTTCGCCACTTCTTTTTTTTTTCACTGACCAATGAAAATGAATATCAGAAATTTATGTAAAATTGCAGAGGTTTTCTGATTTTTTTTATATTCTTTTTCTTTTGTTTTTGTCTTTGTCTCATGAAATTTTCTCACTCGATTACAGGTTTACAAAGCCCCAAACGTTCGCCGACTGCATTGGCAATGAACTACCACTCGGATGGGAAGAAGCTTACGACAAGCACGTTGGAGCTTACTACATCAATCACGTTAACCGTAAGTATATTTCTTACTTTTATACGCTTTTACTTCTTCCGTACGTTTGACGTTTTATTTATTTTTGTCTATTTTTTTTTTTTCTTTTTTTTTAATATAATACACCGAAACGGCTTGTTTCACTCCCCCGTCTTTTTTTAATTCAATTATCACTCCGAACACGAGATTTTATTTCATTTTCATGGATGTTTTGTAAGATTCTTCAAAATTTCCATGTTTTCTGCTAAATTTGAATGAAGCACGTTATAAATATACACATGTATGTGTTATATTTATAACACGCTGCCGGATTTATTTCTTAAATGAAACTTTTACAATATAATATACAATAATATACAATAGCCCAACAATTTACATTCATTCCGACGCAGGAGGAAATGAATCAACACTTGGGAATGTGCTTTTCATGGTAACTTATCGAGTGTATTTTACGCATTATTTTCATCTCCGCACTCTGCAGCTCACAGCTGTCTCTATCTGTGTACATACATACTCATGTAACATCTCTCTACACGGAATTAACCCGCCGAAAGTGATTTGCCGCGCTGCATGATAAATATATATATATATATAGATTATTCAATTTCCGAGAGATATCTTCAAACACTATTTCTGTTCAAGTGATGAAATTTTTCAATTGGATAAATCAAGAACCCCTGCTTCTTGTTAAACAATTTTGTTTTCTCGGTATAATAGACACGACATTAATATATGTAGAAGATGACAAAGATCTATGTGTAGAATAGCTTTGAATCGCTGAGAATTATCAAAAAATTGCATCTTTTATTTATACGATATTTTTATTTTTTTCAAATTCTTAAAGCAGAAATTCATTCATTCAAACGAATTTGAGACACGATCATGTTTTCACAGCGAACAATTTTAAAAGAATGTCGCTCTTATTTTTGCCGTTTGTTGGTTTGTTATTATTAGTTACGTGAAACGATCATCGAGGAAAATATTCGGCATTCTCAGACTGGATGATAAATATTTCCTCTGTATTGTTGAAAATATAAAAAGCTTAACCCTCGTATATTACCCATTTATTTTTGCCAATTCGAAGGAGTTTTCGCTAATTTTTGAGATCTCATTTTGTATCAAGATTTAAGGTTGTATCTTCCTGGTTCGATCTCCCGAGCTTTCTTTAAACTTTTTGTTCTCCTCCTTTAATTTGGAAGAAAAAATAGAATCAATAAAGTTATTGTAATTGACTAGATCTCCACTTTTCAAGGTCCAGAGAATTACCCAATCTGACCACTAAGAACTGACTAAATTTCGGATTTTTTCGCTCGTGCGGTTTTTCATTTACGCATTTGCATGAAAAATAAAAAAAGAAAAAAAAAATGAAACAAACGAACGAATTTAATTTCGCAATGTTTTACGGGCTTGCAACGCATTTCCCGACGGGAAATTCTTTGCCTCCGGATACCGTCAAGGTCAGCAAAATGAACTGCTCGTTTTTAACATTACCAGAAACCACTCAACTCGAAGACCCGAGATTGGAGTGGCGTGCCATTCAAGAGGCGATGCTCAGGGAGTATCTTCAGACGGCCCAGGATGTGCTGGAGGTGAGTTTTCTACTCCATTTTATTTTTTATTTTCGACGACGCAAAGCCACGTGCAGAAAGAGATTCGACACCACTCGAGGACGCGATGTGATACGAACGATGTTCTTTCCTCGCGTCCACCTTTCGAGAACCTGGAGCGGAATACGTTCGCCGAAAGGACTGCGGCGAAATGAAATTTTACAGACGGAAAACTGACTTCCGGTTTTGATGCTCTCTGGCAAATCTCAAGTTCCAGTTTAACGAGGTTACGGTCGGTTGGCTTACGATTAAAATCGACAATTCTCTTGCCACATTTGTTACAAGATATTTGTGAAAGTTATAATTTATAGTCGCGAGATACCTGAGATACGATAACATCTTTTTGAAAATACCAAAGTGTCAGATACCGAAATTTTATGGACGAGAGCTTGTTCATTTTTCATTTTTTCGCCAGTCAATTCAATAACAACACTTATCAATTGTGATCAATATCGGCGCAATGTTGTGAAATTCACTACTCATCGATGTCAAGATTTTGAAAAAAGAAAAAGTGTTTCAACTACTTCGTATAAAAACTAGTCTTCTGAATAAAATTTTACATCGACTAGCGACTAGTGATTTTCAAAAAAATACTATACGATGTCAAAACAAGCGTCGATGTCTATAAAAAAAAAAGCTCTATATAAACGATGTATAATATAATTCCAGTGATTTTTATTCTTTCAATTACCACAGAGATCTTCTAAGCTTGAAAATATAACGCGCTTAATCAATGTACTCAAAAGTATAACACGTACGGTCATCTAGCGGCGAAATAAATGAAAATTTTGGATTTTTGGCCAAAGCTAAACCCCGTTAAAAGTCAGGAACTCTGCGCTGTCTCCAATTCGTGTCTCGCTAGGTGTACGATTGTACACTTATAATATTCGACAGGTAGGACGGATAGAATGTGTACGAGTGTTGGTTTATTATCATGCCTCACGCACCCTCTGCACGTGTGAATGCGTGACGTGTAGGCATTTCTTCCTTCCTTCCTTCCTTCCTTCCTTCCTACCTACCGATCGGACCTTTTTACCTGCGCCTTTCGCCTCCTCGACGTCTCGGCCACGGGGCTCTGCAGAGTCATGTGTACGTTCGAGAAGGAGGAAGGCGGCAGGAAGTCGTCCCGTGGGAAATCATGTCACTTCCGGTCATTCCAAACACCCTCCGTCGACGAATCAACCGGCCAACGAGCTCTGGTCGTCGGTTGCTTCGGCCTCGATGATATTATTATTATTATTGTTGTTATTACGTCATATATAGATGAATGGATTTCATTTTGACGCTTCGACGTAACGCCCCTTCCTGCTTTTCTTTTCTTTTTTTTTTTTTTTCAACCACACCAGTTTTTTTAAATGCATAAAACGAATCTTATCTTTCTTTATTTTCTTTACAACGACTCACCGAATATGTTGCGTATGATTCAATAATTTTCGCTCATTCGACGAAAAATTTTACAGGACAATTCAAAGGATTATTTTTTATTTAAACTTTTTATTTTCATTTTGTCACAAATTTTTCGTTATAATTCGGCTTTTAATAAATCCAGAATCGAGAAATTCTAGACGTTCGTTTTAACGATAACATAAACTGATTTGTATATAACGAAACGCAACACATAATGTATACTTATGTATACCGTACCCATATCTACATACATAAATAAGACGTAAACTATAAATACGCTTATGGTATCGGTGAGGAACTTGCATTCCGATGCAAATGGTCCTCCACCTCTTCCTCCTCCTCCTCCTCATCCCTTCCCGCCTTTTTCTCGTCTTCTCAGCCTCGAACCCGGCACTCTTACAATTAGCTCGAGGCTCTGATCGTGAGCGAGAGCGAGAGGAAGGGGAGGAAAGGGATCGAGGAGCGAAGAGAAGAGAGGAGCGGATGGAAGGGGGAAATAATACCAGAGGGAAAGAGGAAAGGAGAGGCAAAAGCATGCGTGCGCGTTCCTTGGAGTAAAAAATTCTATTCCTTCTATCCTTTTCCATCGTATCGAAACTTGAGTTGGTGGCAAAAAAAAATCTATGTATAATTTTCGAAGCTTAAGAAAGAGGAAACATGAAAATATAAATCGGTTTATTCCAAGTTTTATCATGAAAATTTTTTATTGGATTCTCTTCGTACGATTAATAAAGAGATACGGATTTTTTTTTTTTTTTTGTTAGTGCGGAATTATGAATACAGGGAAAAATGCGAAACTCGTTTTTTAAATACCGAATTACGTATGTTATACTTGTTATATACATACGTACAACATTTCTTCGACTAAATATCCTATTTATAATTACGCATATCGGAATCACTTCGATTTATCCTACGTAACAGTAATATTTTCCTGCGACCATAGAAGTACTTGGAATTTTTTTCTCGTTCACCTGCGTCGGTATAAATCAATCGTAAACTAAAATACTTGAGCTATCTCATAATAATAGGATATCATGAGCATAGGCATTTGTGTATGTATATATGTATATATGTACATAGGTATCATAATAATTTATGTAATCGTAAGTATCTATACAGATATATACCTGCGCATAAACTTGCGGGAAAATTCTACACGTCTTAATAGTAATAATAATACACACGTGCGTGAATTATTGTAGAAATAAAAAATACACCCTATACAAAGTTGATGAATGTAGGAAGATCAGGAATTATATTGCCCTAGCCCTGTTTCTAAATTTTTTAAAATTTCTTCATACTTCAATATGAATTACTCAAATGGAACTCAAATCAGGATATAAAGTATTCTTTGGCCCTGCTTGTAGAAGATGAATTGACACACATAAGCGAAGAAGATGAAAAAAAAAAAATAAAACTTTCTTAGGAAAATTTTCAGACGATTTAAGCCGGCGTCTGTCTCTTCGTGTCTCTATGTATAACGTATGCGAGTGCGTGTTGTGTATATGTATAATACGCAGGTATACAAGTTGGCCATTCGGTCTGTACATACATACATGCATGCATACGTAGCAGAAGGTATGTACATAAGGCATGGCATCGCATCGCATACGCTGGGTCAAGAATTCTTCGGATTTTGTACGGAAAGAATTTTTGGCTCGGTGGGTAACATTTTACGAATTCCACAAATATTTAGAGAGAACCCTGAGCGAGGCGAGGCGACGCGACGCTGCGGTCGAGACGTTTTCTCGGGCCATTTTCTAATAGCGAGCGTTCATCGTACGTGCGATAATAATCGAGGCGGTACAGCAGATCCTTTATCCAGTTTATTCTTTACACATCTATACGATGCAAATGATTTTACAATAACGACGACAATTTTCTTTAATTTTTAGTCTCCTTCACATTTTTTTTTTTTTGTATAGAAATTTTTTGTATATCCTTCTAACCGTATCAATTAATTGAACAACTATATATATATATATATATACATAGATGTGTGTATTTGTTTTATTACGTAAAATTGCAAACGTCTTTGTTGAAAAAAAAAAAAAGAAAAAAAACAGAATCGTACCTACAACTTGCGGTGAATTTAGAAAAAGAAGACGTGCGAGGGTATATAAGAAAGAATGTAAGAGAACGAAGAGGAGGACGAGGAGGAGGAGGTGAGATATTTCTATTTTTGGTAAAACGCGAAGAGGTTGTAGGTACGTCTATTTTTGTCTGCAAACTTGTGTGCTGCAGTTATTCCGCGTATTTGACCATCGCCGGTATATAACGAGTAGGATATTTGTTTGCCAAGTCGTGTGAAATTTCGCTTGTAATTCATCCGCGGTAAAATTCTTGCACATGTTTCGTGAACGCGTTTGTATTTTTTTTTTTTTTTTTTTTCCACCAAGTCATTACTTACAATACGTCTCTATACCTATTTTCGTCATGGATTTATTAACGTACTCGCGCGACCGGTGAAAATAAAAGTATGAGGAGAGAGGAAATAGAAATAAAACGAAAAAGTTTCTTTTTTTTTTTTTCAACTTGTTTACGACGTCAACAATTAATTTAATGCGTCGCGATAACTGATGAAAAAAATAAACAAATGAAAATAAAAATACTTACAAATATACAAATCTTCCGAATAATATCCAACGCGTGTTTTTCTCATTCAATATATACTTTCTGCCCTTTTCTTTTTATTCATTCTACGTTTGTTACAAAGTTCTTCACGAGTCTCAGAATAACAATAATGATGATGATGATAAAAAAAAAAAATCAAAAATCAAACATGAAACGAAATTTGAAATCTAAAAATATTGTCACAACCGATGATAAATGATTTAAAAAAATTCTTGAATTTTGCAAAAAAAAAAAAAATACAATTCCACAGATTATTACAATGAAACGAAGATTTTTTTCTTTTTTCCACGACATTGACATCGAGCATCACATTAAATCTCGTTAATCATTACACGATTTGACAATCTTGTCGGGTCATGTCTTCTTCCACGTCCGCATTCATTGGTTTTCAATAGAACGGAACTATCAGCGATAGATTCGTAAGAGTGAGAAAAATTGTTGAAATGAAAAATATATAAATGAAAACGAGCTAATGAAAATGTCACGTACAAGTACGTGTATATACGCACATCGTGCTCGAAGACTTCGAAATGACTTGAATTCCTGCTCCCGTCTCGTCTGGTAGAAGAATTGTACGTGCGTGCGTGCGTGCGTGTGTGTGTGTGGGTGGGTGATTGATAACGCGAAGCTCCGAGCGTAAGCGAGCTGTGACGCTTGTATCGTGGTCAAGGGTCTATTTTTAGCTCTTAAAATGAAGTATCGAAGTGGCTGGCCCACCTGGCACGCATACGCGTCTCCGTCTACGCAGGTAAGAGATTCACACACGCGTGTGCAGCCCTACAAACGCGGGATGCGGCATACCTCGGATCTAGGAGCCCTCTCCTCCTGCGGGAACAGATTGAAAACGTTCTGCCTGGAACTGTATTTTTCGACGGTGGTAAAAAATGATAATGGTTGAGGAGTGAGCGGTAACCGGAACTTAAAATTTCTCTCCGTGTAAGAATTGATGAAAAATTTCGGAAATTACCAAAGGTAGGTATGTGCAATTGGTTATAAAATATCCAAGGATTTAGACATAGGTATGCAATCCTTGCATTTACAGTGTTGTTGTATAACACGCGACGAACGATTACATCCCTTGATGCTCTACCCCTTTCCTCTTCTCCTCGTTGCCTTTTTATACCCCCATCACGGTGTTGGTCCTCGTCTTAGAACGATGCCAACGACGATGTAAACGCTAAGTACATACCTGCCTATCTGGCCGCAGGTGTTTCCTCTCTTAGTTTAAATATCTGACAACCCGAGGGACCGTGGAATGCGGGGCATTTAGTGATTATAGCCGCCACGCCGGACGAAATCAAACTTTCCGCTTTTACATTCTCGGCCGTGTTACCAAAAACAGTTGTGCAATATAATACGTGTGTATAATAAGGATAATGTATTATCTTGTTGTCAGTTACTATATTTCATTTATCCGTCGAGTGAACTTTTTAATACAGCGGCATTGTAATGCCGTGGATTTCTTTTCTCGTTCGAGATAATTTAATATTACAAAGTGATTTATTCCTCAAGTTATCCAATCGATGCACGGTATAGGTATATACCTATCGTACGTTTGTTGCATACCTTCACCTATTATCATACTTCGGAATCATTACGTGTATATATATATATATATTTTTTGATGAGAGCGACTGGTATGCAGAGGTTTTTTCTTCTTTTTCAAACGGCTTCTTTGACTACCTCAAATTCTCAGAATTGTATTTCTCTTGATTTTTCGTTCTTCGCGTAAGTCTAGTATGGATCGATTGTTTCTCTTAACCGTGATCAAATATTGTGCATACCGCATATGTTTGCCGAATTGATGATTCGATGATTATCTTCAACGGCAATTGTTTGTTTTATATTCTAAACGAATCGCGGTATAGGATTATATGTATAGAATATGTTGTGTTGCCGAATTTTATTATCGTTCTACTACTACAACGGAGTGCGAATCAATCGTAATTGGTGAAAATTACAGAAATCTAATAAGAAACTCTCCGGAATTCCCTTGCAGAAAAAGCCTAAAACACTAAACCTTGTAATTTTATTTCACATTTCATCGCATCGTTCATCGGTGCATCGAATTTTGCGTCAAAAAATGTCACAGCTAGTCAAATTTGGTGTACAAAGATTAGTAAATTCAGAATATTTGCCCGATCCACGAATCGTTATTCAGAACTGGTGAAAACACGAAGTGCGTGTATAAAATAAAAACTGCTTTAAATTTCTGATTATCGAATCACTACCTACATGTAGATAAATTTCAACTCGTTAACGATGTAACGTACAATCAATCGCAAAAAACGAACTGCAGTCATCGTGACGATCTTGCGACGTGACAAGCAAGTATCAAAATAGTTCTCCGCAAATCCATGCATTATTATTATTATTATTATTTATTATTAATATAAATAATAATATGACAATATCGACGATAAAGGGGTTGAGGTTGAGCTCTGTGAAATGGCTGCACCGCGCCGCCGGATCCGTAGTCCGAAGGATCACGACATCGACGAGGCGAGGTGCGGTGGTGGTGACTTGGCCGGCTAACCACGGGAGATCGGAATGTTGTGTGCCCCCCCTTTACACTCCGTCGTCTATTCTGGGTCCCGTGCGCAACCCGCGCCCACCCCCCTCCTCGTCCTCCTTACGCTCCTTTCATCCTGCGGGCGGTATCTTCGGGCCCTCGAGAACCCCCCACCACGACCCACCTTCAGCTTCGCTCGCTTCGTACTCTCTCCTCCCCTCTCCTCTCCTCACCGCACCGTTCTTGCTTCCTTCGTTCCTGCTGCCATGCTCCTTTCAATGCATCGCGGCGGCGAGAAGATGCGCGGGCCCTTCGGTCCCCGTTCTCTCCCCCCTCATTGGGCCCCACGCCACTCGGCTCTCTATCTCTCTATTTCTCTCTCTCTCTCTCTCTCTCTCTCTCTCTCGCCCCCTCTTTTGGCGTATAGTGGCCACTGGTCTTACGCTCGTATATCGGGCCTCGGGCGCTTCACCACCGAGAGCTTGCAGCGGCGGGAGCCCCGGGGCCTTCTCGTATACTTATACAGATAATATATATATGTATGTATATATAGTTTTATGTACGTATATACTTGTGTACGTATTTGTAATACATATCCATGTATAGGTATGTATACGATGCACGCAGAGAGAGACACGTATTTCGTATGGGATGACGGCATGTATGTACGCATGGGTTAATGTGTGTGTAATACATTATACGCTGACAATAAGAGAAAAGCTGACGTGTACGATTGTCGTCAGTATCGATATAGTATACGCATACACATATAACTGTATGTACTATATTTTTACAATCCGTTCATACTTTTATTGAAAACAGACGTACTGTTAGAGTGTCGTTCTTGTTCTCTTCCTTTTTTTCTGTTTTTTTTCCTTTTTTTTTTGTATACAATACGCAATGTAGAATGCTAGAATGTTCCATAATTAATTATTATTTATACTGCTATAAGGAGGAGGACTTATTATGTAATTTCAACCGTTTTTACGATATACAGCATGTCGTTTGCGATTTTCATTGTATTATGTGGTGAGTGTTTTGATCCTTGGTGGATACAGGACAACAACTTGAACCATTGAGAAGGTGGACATTTAGTTTTTTTTTTCATTTTATTTTTGAAACAATATTCGGTAACATTTAATATGGTATATTTGGTACAATGTAAAAGAAATAATTACAATTGAAATAAGAATCGTTTTCTACGTGACAGATTCTTCGTCTAACGCTTACATGTACGTAGGTACATATGTCAGCAGGAAGAGTTTGAATCTCTATTTTTAAAACTTGCGAGCGTGCTTACAATATCAATGGTCATTTTTTATATGTATTCTATCGATATTCGATGTGACGATTTGACACTTGAATATAAAAATTAGCAATTCAGCTGCAAATGAAGTTTTCTTTTTTTTTCTTTACAGTTTAGACGCTAATTCATCTCTCGATGTTACGTCAATTTCTGCAACTTGTTTAACTTGTATTACACTTGCGATATTAAATCTACGACTATATCGAACAGGATTGTTATTTATTCATCAACCATTACAACTTTATACACCGAAGGTTTGTAAGGAACGTGCAGCAAACGTGTCCTATACTCATACACGTACATTTCGGTCCTTCGGGCGTTGTGTTTGTGTAATACCCCTTTGCCCACGTAGGCTGCATACGTATAACGTAGTAACGGCAGGGGGGAGGAGGACTGGGAGCGACGCTCGGAATCATTTCCCTGGCGGGGCGACGAACTCTCCTGGCATCTCTTCCAGGGGGAAACCTACGCATGCACGCGTCTCTTCTCTCTCACTCTCTCACTCTCTCGCGAGGAACCCGTCTGTACAAAAAATATACACATATACACATATATATATATGCTGATAGATAGATAAATATATATATATATATATATACAGTATGTGATACAGGCGTATGTGATACGAACTCGTGTTGGGATTGTTTCATAACTATATCATCGTGCAAGGTACGTTGGTATTATTCACGTGTCGTATTGTGCCTATGCCTTACGATTCTCGGCATCCTCATTTTCACCCCACTGCACAATGGTTCTTAATTACTTTGTCATCCCCGTTTTGGGGATATAATAATATTGCTGATATTGTACACGACACTGAATTTTAAAGAAATTCTTTGTGATTATTTAAGAAGTGGTGATTTTTTTTTTTTTTTTCTTTGCCCACTCCATTGACAAACTTTGCCAAAGAGATCGGTGAGTTGGAAATCAACTCTTCTTTCCTTTTTCTTCGGTTCGAGTATGAAGTGGTCGCACGTTGAGTACGTTACATTCACAGATGTAGAGAGATGTGTATTCGTGAGATACGTCGATTTTCATTTCAAAATCGCTTTGAAATACGACGGTAAAAATTTAGTAGATTCGTTCGATTTCTTTACTCGGGATGACTTAATTTGACGAGTGAAACGAATTTTTATAAATCAAGTGGTACAGATTTTTGTTTATTCTTCGCAATGGTTAATTTAATATTACTGTTTGTTAATCGGAAATCAACGACGTTGCAATCTCTGACAAATCATATATTCAAATGTACCAAATTGACGAGAAAATGAAACAATAAAGAAAAAAAAAATTTGTTTCCGATACCGATCGGAATGTAAAAAATGATTATTCTTGAATTTTATTACAATTCACGGAACTCTTCAGATGTTATAATAACGAGATTCCATCGCGTATGCTGCCGAGTATGGATACCACACGTATGTTCATATTTATAATAATACGTGCGTGTATGACGCGAGAGAGAGAGAAACTTGGGTTCGATGGCAAAGGCCAACGGTCGTTATACCATAGCCGTATCGTGTATAAAACTCACCTATGCGTACGGGTATAAAATCATTGAGAATTCCAATGGGTGTCCATGTCTAAATATAACCACCGACTCGATATATACCCCACGAGATTAATTCGGCGTTTTATAATAGACTTTAACCACCTATTCTGAACGTAGGTATATATTACACAAGTCGTATGCACGCACACGTGTATTAAACGTATGCGTGTATGCGCGTTTTATGTCACACGCCGAGACTATCTTTATTTACCTGTATTTACTTGAAAACCTGCAGCGGATGAGAGAGGCTGATAAACGTTAGGAAATCGGTATAAACTTTGACGGTTCTCTCCTCGCACGGCGCAAGAATAATCCGAAGGAAAAATTTTTTCCATCATCTAATTGCGATAAAAATTATCTCACATACACTTGTTTAAATTCCCTGAATAACATTACGAAAAATTCACTCGGTACAGTTGTCTGGAAATTGCCAATAAAAAAGATTCGATCCGAATTTTTTTCTTTTCTTTTCCGTTTTTTACAATTACAGATAAATTTATCGACAATGTTGCGTTGGGGAAGAAAATTTACAACGGTTCTTGTATCTCTTTATCTCCGACAATCTTTACCGATGGGTAAAATTTTTACAGCGTACGCGAAACGAACGAGTGAAAGAGAAAAGGAAAAAAGAATTTGCCGGGGGTGCGGCCGAGACACGCGATCGAGCTTTTTAATTATCGACTCCAGGTGTTGCGAAGCTTTGAAATATGCCGTATACATGTATATATACACTTTATACATATATGTGCAACGGGGCAGAAGAAATAATTGACACGTGACACGTACACCGCACCTACACGAATTACTGACCATTGGCCCGATGCCAGAGCTAGACAGAAGCGATCATTTCACTTGATTATACGGCTGTTCGGAGATGAGAGAAACCGATGATGTATCCTCGGCTGTTTCATTTTCGGATAGCTGGTTTTTTTAGCGTTATTTGTATTTGTCTTTTTTTTCTTTTTTTCTTCTTCTTTTTTCTCTCTCTTTTCGCTCATCCTTGCCTCTCTCCATCCTACGCCTCGTTCACCCTTCTCGCTAATTTTCATTATCAAGACGCAATATAATCGTTAGTGCGAAAAACTTACCACTAATATATATATATATATAGCAAAGAATTACAGTCATCGGAATTTCCAATAGATTCTTCCAACAGCAACATCGCGACTCGTGTTTGTGTTTAAAAAATAAGTTCTTAACGCGCGGATTTATTTTCGCCCCGAATAACAGGGACGGAAATGAAATGGAAATAGATGAAAAAGAAAAGCAAAAATAATAAATACATAAAATAATTTTACGCTGTACGCGTCTCTCGGGGAAGTTGAATCATCGAAAGGTCGAACTTTATCGGACGATATCGGATTGGAATGCGGGCTTGATATCTCTCCGAGGATTTTATCTGGGGTGATAAATTACCTGACATTGTTTATTGTGTGTGTGTATATACATATATATATATATGTACGATATATAGTATATGTAGTATATGTATGATACGATTTCATTACGTACATTCATGTTATATTCATGTATGTATGTATACACTATAGATATTATATACCGTTCATATAGCTGCCCCTCGCACGATGCCGGAATATTTATGAAATTCGAGTATAACAGCTGCCCCCGGTCTTCGTAAGAATCGCCATTGTACGTTTATTGTAGATTATTATAAATTATCTATTGTCTAGAGTGTTTTAGAAATTTCATACACATACATCGATATCGATTTTTTGTTCTCTTCTCGCGATCGTACTTCTGTCCATCGTGTATGTGTTAGGTAAATACACAACTTTACACATATAATGTGTATACAATGACGATGATTTATACAGTCAAGATTAAACGAAACAATATATACATACATACATGTTTATATCGATGAAAATACATAGTTGATCGTTCAAAAAGTGACACTTTTACCGTGTAATGAAATATCATGTATAAATTAATTATTCTTGTACGAATATATATATATATATATATACACACACGTTGGTCTATAAATTGTAATGAAATTTTATGTATAATTCGTAAATGCAGTTTACATAGAGAATACAGGCTTTTATCCCGTTTCAGAGAAATTCTGTTAAACGAAAACTCTGCTGCGTTAAACGCGTGCCTGATCTTTGTTGATCGATCGTCCGACAATTCTTATGCCTGATAAAATTCCTCGGGTATATAAAAGGTAAAGAAGATAATACGTTTAATACGACGCTTCCGTTGAATTTATCAATATTCGATCCCCGCCTCCGCCCATTTCTCTCGATTTCTTATCGCTCGTTATTCTATCTAGGTAAGAATTCTTTTTTAGGAAACGCTGCAGGCTACGAATCTTGACCGTTAAAATTCCGGGAATTATTTATGTTGGAATAACGTCGAAGTCGGTGTAGTAGTATTTCATAACGGCTTGATCGCATTATTAATTTGAATTAAGGTAACGACATTTTTATACGTATTACTTACCTGTAATGGCTGGGCATAATCGATTCGTATCTGACGAGTTCGACGATATCGTATGTTATAATATACGTGTCAATAATACTCACGCGAAGAGTAATCAACGAAGTATCAAATTCTCCGAGTTAATATATGTAATATGAAAATAACTGCCATTGATCACCGGGAAATTATTAAATTTATACACACACCGACGCTCGTCTTACGCTGGGCTGGGCTACTCGTGGACGATTAAATTCCAAACGGTTTGTAGAATCGTTTAATTTTATAATACACTCTGTTCCATGTCTCATTCTTCGTAGAATGATCGTCCGTGGGTTTTATACGGAAATTCTTTCGTCGTGACCGCGACGTTTTCAGAATCTCTGGAAATTATACGCACTCTGTAATCATTGGATTGTTCTTTTTTTTTTTCTTCCCCCCTTTATTTTGCGAATGTTGGTGTTTTCGACTCGTAATATGACTAATCAGATTCAGGCCAATGACCCCGATCGGTATACGTCTAGGTATATCATAGAGATTATAATGCTGGAATAATCACGATGGAAAATTTAATCCTACGCAATTATAACCGAGAAATACTTTGTATAAACTTTTTATTATTTTGGTAAAATGAAATGATGTGGTAAAGTTTCTTTTTTTTTCTTCTTGCTTTACTCCTGCGTAATCATGAGTCAGGCTCGTTATAGTTTTCTGAATATTTGAAAGTCGGCAAGAATTAAAATCGTACCTTTAACATCGAGTTTCAGGTTCACGGTAGAAACGCCGCGAGTGATTTTGCTGCAAAAATGATAATAATCGGTCAACGTATTTCTCTGTTTTATAATACAATGTTTCGCGTAAGTGATTTGTTTTCATGTACAAGTTGGTATTGAAGAAATAAAATAAAATGAAATAAAATAAAATAAAATAAAATAAAATAAAATAAACAAATCGAGATGAATCTTGGCGGTCAACTTTTTTCTCTTCTCGTTATTTGCGATACCGCAGGCTGGGTCACGTGACGACCGGTGTACGCAATAAACTGTACACGATATATAATGCAATTCACAATGTCCGTGTGTTGTGAGAGCCGGGGCCGGGACTACGGGCGGCGTATCCGGTCGTTAAAAACGATCGGTCGAAAGGGTCAGGAGTCAGGTACGTGTCGTAGGTATAACTACACGCATTCCTTAATATCCGCTGACCCCATCGTCCGCGGCAGGGTCGGGTAATCGAGCTTAACAGTTCGTTTAAGATTGTCGTGGGCCGTTTCCTAAACACTTCCAGTGAGAAGAAGAAGAATAAGAATAAGAAATGGTAGGAGAGAAAACAAGCTGCACGCACATATACGTAGATTTATGTAAACACGTGCACATTTACACTCTGCAGAGCAGATACCTGCATGCATGAACGACACCCGAAGGAAACCAGCAATAAGATGAAACTACGCCCGTGCTGATCGAATCAACTTATTGCTGTCGTTAATATTGTCGTTATTGTTATTTAACCCAGCACCGTCTCGCGTAATTTGCCTCGCATTCCACGGAGAGGAAAAATCCCGGTTATTTCCCTGAGTCTGTGTCACGTATTATTATTATTATACACATAGTACGTTACATGCAGCGGCGAACAAAAAGAGGGGAAAAAAAACATATACCATGTAACATAAATCGGGGATACTTGTGTATAAACGAATAAAAATCTACTAATTTTTAATCGTCGTTACATTCAATATTATTTTCACCATTTTTTTTTTTTTGTCCACACGCCAAGTTTGACGCGTAGGTATTCGAGGAATTTTTAAGATATCTTTTGAGAGGCTAAACACACACACATACATATACAATGTACAGATTATAGATACGATCTTAATTCCAGCGGTTAAATATAATATGTCTCGTATAATAATTTGATATTCAGATACCGCGGGTTTATAATATATAATGAGATAAGAATACTGTTGTTCGAAAATGTAATATTACCGTGCGAATTAACGTGTTTTTATTACGTTTATTAATATATGTATGCATGTATATATATATAATACATTATATATATATAACGTATGTTATCGAATAGGACAGGTCAGTGTTGTAATAATAATTACTTGAGTTTGTAAAAATGCTTATAATTGTAATTTTATGATCAGAATATTTCCAATTTCTGAATAATTTATTCCATCGCTGCCGCGGGCGATGAATTAATCTGAACAACATACGTGTTTTTACCTTTCCCTTATTATGCGTTTTATACGTTTGAACTTGTATCGTAAGCTGGGTATTCGGCACCGTTTTTAATTTTCGGGCCTGCGTCGATTGTTTTTTTTTTTTTTTTTCGTGCGTTACTCATCGATATTCATACACGAAGGACTCATTTTTCACATGCGAATTCGAATCGGAATGAAAAATACAATATTCGTTGGGCGGGTTTCAATAGACTGCATAGTTTCACATGAAATGAATAAATCATTAAAAAATCTGTAAACGCTGTGTCCAAGAAAATTTGAAAAAAAAAGAAACAGGCTGTTTCATACCTGAAATCTGTATAAGCGTTATAACAAAACTCGCATTATCAACTCTACTCGCGGTCGGTGAAATAGGCGAATAGAGCGAGAGAGAGAAAAGATGAGGAAAATATCAAGCTGCAGTACATGTTAGTACCTATGTAATACAAGATGCCGCCCGATAAAAAAATCTAATCTGATTTCGGCTAATTAAAATAACAAATATATTTCCGAATTTGAGCCAAAGCTCCAATCTCGAATTCTTTTTAAAGATACGTTATTTTATCTTTTTATTTTCAAACGATTTGAAAAACGATACCATACCCCCCCCCCCCCCCCACACACACACACACACACACACACACACACACACACATGTAGTTCTTCTTACTTGCATCTGATATTTTTTTTTTTCAAAGAAGTCGAATAGAGAATGAGAAGCTGATCGAATCTGTATATAGTTGGATATACGTTATGCAAACTATTGTCACAATTGTTTTAGGTATTTCTATAATGATATACATACATGCACGGATACCATGCGGGTACGTGTATAATCTACGTAACATACGCGACGGATAATAATTATAAATATTTTCAAAGGGGCAAAATAAATTACAAGTTTTCTGCCGTAGCTCGTAAATTTGGCAAAGTTAATAAAACGCGAAGTATACATATCACGTAGATCGTACGATACATCTACAAATAATATACATATAAGTGTATAATTATTGGCACTATTACGTATATTATATGACTATGGGTATATATGTATTATGATGTATGGGTACGTAATGGCTTCCATTACCATCCTACCAGATTTTACAAATTCCAACTGGGGAAAGTTCTCCGGTTTATAACCCATGTGTATGTAATACACGTATGTGTATAATGCACGCACAGGTATGCGACACCATATTTATTATTATTTATTATGCACGTATACGTATACACTGTACATGTAATATACGTAACGCAGAGATACGAAGTCGATGCCTGGAGCGCGAGTTTCATGCGTAAGGAGGATTATTTATCGTATATATAGCGAGTAGTTTTCGATATTGCTCTGCAGGTTGCACGCATTTCTTGAAAATGAAAAAAAAAAAGGAAAGATAATCGCGCACCATATTCGGTACGTGTATAACTAACAATAAATGTACCCACCTTAAAAACCGCGGCCAATGCGTTGTTAACTATTTATACGTGTATAATGCATAATGTTATACAACCGGGTCTGTATAAATAACGTCATTTACAGACTGTGCGTCGCCTTTATAAGGTAAGAACTTTTAGCAATTTTGCAGTCAGCGCGTGTCGAGTTTTACTTGCCTGCAACCGACAAACGAGCCATTGCACTTTTATCATATCTTCGGCACTTTGTTCACATATTGCGCGAGATATTGAATCGATAGTCGTTGTTGGTTTTTTTTTTTTTTTTTTTTATTCCTATTTCTTTGACTAACGAATATTTTTTGATAGAATAAAAAAAATTATTCATTTTCGGCGTTACGCATCGAGCGTGGTAAATTTTTTGCACCATCTGTTATTGTTATTATTAAATAATTAATAAACACGGAGTGGTTGCGTCGATAATAATTAGCTGCAACTCCTGCGCTTTGTCAAAATCGTTATCTTCGGTACAGTTGGCTCTTGGAGAGCTGTAGAATTATTTCATCTTCTTTATAACGTATGTAACAAGTTGTGCAGAATAAGTTCTTTTTCTCCCATTAATGTATAAGTAAATAAATAAATAAATCAAGAGAGAAAGAAAGAAAGAAAGAAAGAGTTTGAACAAATAGTGTATTATTCGTATAATTAATATCTTTTAATTTTACACAGCTGTGTGTAATGAATTGCACTCTACTCGTACTCGATATGCAACGAGAATAAATTGATACAATAATGAATCAGACGATAACACGAGTCGTCTGCAATTTCATTCGCGTGTAGAGTACTATTATTCATATTATTATTATTGTTGTTGTATTGTTATAGATATGCGTGTATACGACACTCGATGATGACACATATGCGTAAACTTACATATATATATATACACGCACACGTATATTAAAAAAAAAAAATCTTATAACTTATTGGCCAACGATATTCGTCGTGGGCTTTTACCAACCTCAAGTTCTATTCGGCATATGTTATAGCTATTATACATATATACCTGTGTATAACGTTTGTTACCATCCTCAAGCCCGCGGGTGTATGTACACACATGTATAGGAATGGAATGCCGGGGATACCGAGCGCCTGGCCTATAACATATACCGCGTCTCGAGATATCGCTCGGTAAATAATTGTAGTCGCGCTTATCTAAAACAAGCAACAAAATATACGTAGAGGTATAATAACTTGCTCGTGAAAATTGACATCCTGCAGCTAGAGACGATTGCAGAGAGTGAGTGGGCTTTGTTTTTAGATTTATTATACATTTTATTACATTTACCTGTATATGTAAATGTTATGGAGCCATCGTTCCAACAAAAGAACACCGTTGCGATAAAATAAAGAACAGTCTTTTATTTTCGCATTGAATACATAAGAAATTTGCAGCTTTGAATAATCGCGAGACGTTAAGGGGCTGCCCCCGTCGATTTTGACGTTGACGTATGTATCTCAAATTATCCAATTCCACGTATCTCGAAGGCGAAAAAAGACGCGTCAGCCCCATTGTATATACAATTCTGAACAAAAACACTACGGAAATGTATTGGAATTTTATTTTAAATTCAGAATTGCATACAGAATCGCGTCGTTATTTCCGTTTTCACGTTCGCTAGATGGGGATCCCCTAATTTCTTTCACGTATGCATGAATATCGCGCAAACTTATGGATATAATCTTTCAGCTTGTGCCAGTCAGTAATGTATACTCACCTGACGATGAGTAAAATTAATTTGAAACATCGCGCCGTGATGCGCAGCTGCGAGCCTTGAAGTAAGCCACTGTTCCCGTAAGCTTCATTTCGAAATTAATCGCGCCTGAATACATATTTTCGCTCCGGCGTTTATGATAATTGCATTCTCGATGGCGCCAGCGTCGAAAGAACTCTGTAAGACGCGACGCGGCTTCGGGGCCATCTGATCATCACGAGTACTTGGAGCGCATGCGCCAACGGTTTGGGCCAGTCGAGTCGGGCCCGAGATAACCAGCAACGCTGCTGATGCAGCACGCGATTTAAGTTTTAATCAATTACATCTCTCTTCTCAAAATTACTAATGTCTTTGGATGATTAAACGGAGTTAATCGCTCTAATCATCCCTGTTGCATATACTACTTATATATATATAGTATATAATATATATATACTTCGTACTCGTATATGTACATCCTTATATGATGTTGCAGAGGACAACCCAATCAGTTTGTTGTATCATCCATCCATCCATCCATCCATCCATCCATCCATTCATTCATTCATCCACTACGGCTGGTTCACCTTAATTTCTACATATGTATTATACATACATGATATAATATGCACGCACAATATGTTGGAACGGTAGAAATATTGACTTGTCTACTACATACATCATTTCCACCGATTGATTAATAGCCCGCAGGCTGACTGATGTTCAATAGATAGTTATATACACTCGAATATTCTGTCTAGTATTTATTTTTCAATATTCTTTTTCGAATTCGAATGAAATGTGTCGCGTTAGAATTGAAACTATACATATAATATAATATGAAATCGTAGTGATTTACGATCGTATCGCAGTAGGTATTGTCACAGTTTACTTCCTGTACAGTAATATTTATTAATTCCTTAAACTTCCGGCTAACTTGATTTCGGTCCGAAACAAAATGCAAGTTCGATTCTACACTCGCGTCGGCTGCATCGCCAGTCATTGGCGGATCATTTGTACAGAATCGAGCTCTCGAATTTTGTTCCGGACCGAAAACAAGTTAGCCGGAAGGTCAAGTCATTCATAAACATTAGTGTACTCTGGATATTTAGAAACAATTGACGATGAACGGTTAACCTAAAATTTCAAGCGTACATCGTCAATTTTGCATTATCTGTATGTGATTCACTTTTTATCATGAAACCGGAAGTTGCATGCAATGACACGAGCTTTGGTCCTCGCTTTTAATGTTTATATACGAAAAATCGGATATTTTTCATTTTTTGTTTTTCTTCGACTGCTTCACTTTTCCCTCGCCCCCCCCCCCCCCCCCCCCCCATTCTCGGCGAGTGAAAGAAACGGTGGCGCACTCTGTGGCAAAACTCGCGAACTACGCTGCGTCGATGTAGAAGCCAACCGAGTTATATTCTCTTGGATAAAACGTGCACACTTATGACACACATACGGGAAACGATCGGTCAATTATTAGTGTCCTGCTTGTTGCAAAGTTCAGGACTTTAATGGTGTAATGTGGCGTTTCTGTTTCTTGGAACCGGAAACGCGGAACTCGGAAGAGTTTCGGAGATAACTTACACGATTGTGAAAAGATATTGGGACTATTTATTATAGATGGTGAATATGTTGGAAGTCCGAAATGTAAATTCAACATTTTTTTTTTTTTTTTTTATACACTTTATTCTGCAGATGTGTTCTCGTCGTATTTGAACTTATTTTTTTCCCCATCCAAGTTTCATTGGGAATATTTAACAGGATGTGGTTGAAATAAATTTAACACGACTTTGAAAGATTTCGGTCTTCCTATTTTTATTTGCACGCCCGCCTTTTTATTTTCTACGCACATGTATTATTTTTTTCTCTTCTTGCTTCCAAAAGTGTGAATTTTATGAAAACCATGCGGGCCACAATTTCAGTCGCTACACGCTACGCATAATATTCAAGTTCCAAAAATTGGAGGAATAATTCTACGATCATCCGGGCAGTGTACGGAATAAAGTCTTGTATGTTTAGTTTTCTGATAATTAAAACAAGGTGATAAATTATATACGCAGAATAAAAACAAAAACCAAAAATAAGGGAAGAAAGATAAATAAAAATATATGTTGGAAAAGGGAAACAAAGTAAAGAAATACCGCGGTCTCTCTCTTTCTCTCCTTCTCTATCTTTCTCTCTCTTGTTTCTGAGTAAATTATAATTATAACCGCGAAACGTTGGAAGTTGCCTTTGCACCAGGTGTGTCCATCCACGACGAGTCGAGGTATGTCGGTTCGTGAAGATGGAGTAAAAAAGGTGCCTTCGGCGATGCCAAAGAGGTTAAAAGAATTTAAATCAAATCCGCGTTTACACCGTATACTTATATTCGAACCAGTTTCTGCACTGTTTGTCGAAATCATGCTACGAGTCGTTTTGTAACAAACCTCCGAGCAAGAAGAATGTCGAATTTACCAATTAAGATGGTAAAATAATTTTTTTTTTTTTCGTTATTGTTCGTTGTCGTTGTTGAATCAAATGACGTTATTCTGCACCTAATGAAGAAATCACTTCTTTCGCCACGTTTCGAAGAAAACTTGACAAAGTCCTTTCTCCGTACGTATACATACGTACTACGTACATAATGTATACAATTATGCGTTATTTCAGTCGTTTAAATTAATATATCTGCCGCAAGCTTGTTGGCTCTTGTTCGTTTTCATTACTTTCCCCACTGTTTTTCATTTTCCGGGAATTTGAGTACTCGTATTGTCCGAAACGCTACGGGGTGGCAGCCGGGGGTTTGGACGTCGCGTGTCTCGCTGCAGAGTTCCCGGTCCGCAAACCCATCGCCCTGACCATCGCCATCGCCATGCCGTAATACCAGCCCGTATATTCTCTCCGAACGGCCACGTGCGCGTCGAGAAATCCTTCTTTTATATCCCCCGGCTTTTGTTCGAAAACTCGGCAGCTGGTCCGACCTAAAGAAATTCCTTTCCAGAGCGTCAGGCCCTGTAACGCTACGCGATCGGGCCTCGGATATGTACTTACTTTTCTCACCGGAGAGATGGAGGGACCAGAGGGAATTGGAAATTCCCGCCTCCCTTATTCCCTTACCATTACTGGCCAACGGAAATCATTATTGGTAGCATATATATCGAACTAGTCGCATAGTTTGAATTCCGTTTCCGTTCTTGCGTCTCACTTACGCGATTAACTTCCGACAAAAAAAAAAAAATGTACGTGTTTATATATTTCGACGAATCAAGCTAAGGAGAAAAAAGATTCTTTCTCTCTTCAGCTTCTTCGCTGACGGTTATTCATCGCACACTCGTTATGTATACGTAGTTTTATACGCACGTACCTCGTACACACGCATCGAAACATAAAATTTGTGCACAAGTTTGGGACTTGACTGGCACGAAAGGGGCCTGAAGGTTACGCGAAGAAGAGGAAAAAGGGGGGAGTGTGGCGTGTAGGTTCATAGACCGAGCCTCGGGGGCCACTGAGAGTACGGAGTTCCAGGGCCCCCCTCGGGCCCATTTCGAACGGAATTCGGTAGCCACAGGGGTATCACGTGAGGCTGGCTCCCTGCAGTAGCGTTCTAACCCTAATCATTTTAATCTCCGGCCGCATTTTGTTCACCCCGATTTCAGACCTCCTCGCGTCCTTCGTCAACGCCCATACTCCCCCCAATTCCCAGAAATATTTTGATCGAACGAAATCATCGTATTACATGTAACCTGTATGCGTGTGAATGCATACTCTACGTTTTACGTGTTATACGTACATTAGTACGATGCGTTACACGCTGTGCACGTGGAACGACCATTTTATATATCCCATGGAATATCGTTGAAAAGATAAATGAGAGGAGAGTAAACGGAAACTGAAGGTAAAAAGATACGACCGAAAGAAGAAGAAGAGAGATTTTTTTTCTTCAAATTTACATCGATAGCCAAACTATCATTATCAACCGGGCACAGCGGTGATTTGATTTGATGCCGTAAATATTGAACCGGCAAGTCACGCATCTCGTCGTAGGTATTATGTTAATCTGGTACATACTGCATATTATCGCTAATGTGTTTACTTCCGTGAAAGTTTATTAGTATTTTTTTTTAAGGGTTCAGTTAAGAACTCGCGCCAGATGCGACGCGACGCAAGCGCGTAAACAACATTCTTTGGGACTGATGCCGGATTGTATATTATTGTGTATAAACTCTGTGATAAAAAAAAAAATTCCTCAAAAAGTGAAGAGAAAATTAAACAGAAATAAAAATCAAATTTTCAGAGCACAATTAACATCCTCGCGAGGTAGGAATCTCCATTAATGCTTTTCAATTCGTGCAACCCACATCAAGCCTCCCTCAAAAATATTACGTACGTACACCAGGTTGTTTATAGATATTCAAAATCCTCCCCCCCATAGTCAGGATGACACTAACGTTGCTGCGTTACACACTCTATTCCCCTATAATACATACATATATATATATATATATCTCTGTTTAACGTCTCGTTGTTCGCCTGGCTGCTGGTCTGACTGGCTGTCTATCTATCCGTACGTCCGTCTGTCTCACCGTCTGTCTGTCTGTCTGTCTATCTGTCTGTCCGTCCGTCTGCCTGCCAGCCTGCCTGCTGTGCAGTTCACTTTTGTGTGGGCATACGCAAGATATACGTGCATGCATACATGCATGCGCAACGTGTACGCCTAACCAACGTTTCTATACATATATCCTATGTATTGTATTATATGCATGTATAAGAACGAATTTGCCATCACTGACGAAACACGCAGAGAGGGAGAGGAAGAGAGGGAGAGAGAAGTTCTCGATTATAAACACTTGGCATTCCTCGGGTATAGCGTGTCCGTGGCGTAGGTATAGTGGATTCCCTCCCTTGACCCGCCCTTCGCCCCCTGCTTTCCTTCCTTCGCTACCGCAACACGGCACGCTATAAAAGGGGCCTTACCGGGCCTCACTTACCGCGTGCCTGGAGCCGAGCTCAGATAAATATGCGGGAGGGGCCGGAATTCCTCACTCGGCTGCATTCCATCCCTCCCTCCCCCCTTGCCCTTCCCTCCACCCTGGCCCGTTCCGAGCTCGCCGTGCCCTCGCTGCTGCCTCCCCCGCTATCCCCTTGCCGCCGCTGCCTGCTGGGCCTTAAGGCCTCCCCCTCCCCTTGTGTCTCTCTCTCTCTCTCTCGCTCTCGCGCGCGCGCACTTGGCCTCCATCGTACAGTGCCGATCGATGCTTGTATGCAATATACAAATATGTATAAATATATACACACACATATACATATGCACACTTCTTTCTCTCGCTCTCTTTTACTCGCTCGCTCGACTCGGACGTTTCTTCTTCTTCTTCTCCTTCTTCTTCTTCTTCTTTCTTTCGTTCTTCACGTCTCTCTGTCCTTCTGCCGGACGAACCTGAGACGTTATTCATTTCACTGGCTCCGCGCGCGCACGAAGAGAGCGCTGTGGCAAAGAGAGGAAGAGAGAGAGAGAGAGCTAGAGAGGGGGGGAGAGAAGAGAGTCAGTCGAGTGGGCTTGTACCGCGGAATGTGCTGAGATGGAGCCACTGATATGATAGCGGCAGCACACGCGTTGCAAATTATAGCGAGAGAGCAGAGAGCAGAGAGCAGAGAGCGGAGAGCGGATAGCAGAGAGAGACGGCGGGTGCGTATCGCGCGGGGTGGATGGAACCGAAGAAACTATCTAACTTACTATCTATTCCTCCCTCTTTCCTAATATTTTATCTCTACAGTCGATTTTTATTCGCGTTCAGACCGCGGTATGCGGTAAATCGATGCAATATCAACCTTCTTTTATTTCTTTTTTTTATCCCGTCTTTCTAGCTTTGCAGGAAAGAGAAGGAGGCCTGCGAAATTATTCGTTTCTATACATTATCGTAACAGCTGTACAGTGTCTATCGTAATATAGGTATATATACACGTGTGTTTCGTATGCGAGAATATTTTGAAAAGATGCGCAGTTACCTGATATTAATATTATTATACTTACCTGTTATAAGATTCGCTAATAGTTGTGTGAGAAATCGATTTCTCTTTCAAACGAATACCTCTTAATATTTTATTATTATCAGGTATAGTACCTGCGATTATATAGACAGTTATTGAAATTGCGTGTATTTTGTACGTATAATACACCCTGCAGGTATTATATGATATCTACGTTGGTTGTATGTTAAAATGCTGTTGGTATATTCATCCGCGAGTCGCGGTGTTACATAACACATTCCGTTTGTTCCTTGTTTTCTTTTTTTTTTCTTCTTCCTTCTTTCTTTCTTTCCTTTTTTTTTCTTTTTTCATTCCTTGTCTACACAGGTACGAGCCACTGCGGTACCGATAGGTATAATAACGTTGTAGCGAATCACGAACAGTGCTGAGTGTACGTCTCTAGCAGAGAAATAGAGATGGGAATAATAAACGAAAAAATTGAAATTCCATCGACCGATCGATTGAGAGTGCGGGATAGCGCGTAACCTTATATCTTTCTCTGTACCATGGAATACACACGCATACTTATAGGCACGTATGCATTTGTATTATAGTCGTCGCGCGGGGAAAGAATCCGCGGCAATCAGTCAGGCATTCGAACAGAGGGAATACCTCCTCGGCAAAGGAGAGAAATAAATGACTACCGTTAAACCGCGAGGAATATAATATATATATATATATATCTGCCGATGCTGACGCTGATGGCATGCTTTTTTAAATTGAAGCCTGTATAATACCGAACCCGCGACTAGATCTGAATTTGTTTGTCTCGGGTCGACATTCCGCGGATGTTATGTGCCTGTATGGGTATACGTAATATAATAAGCCTGCAACCACGTTTCGTTGTCGTTCGATCTCTCCTCGTTCGCTTGTGGGCGTTGCATTCCATGCCATCGCTGGAACTTTAGGTAAAAGAAGAAGAAGAAGAAGAAGAAGAAGAAGAGGAAGAGGAAGAAAAAGGAGGGGAAGAAGGAGAAAGATAGGGAGGAGAAGAATAATAAGAATAAGAAGAATAAGGCCCCGCGAGTTCTTCCGCGTCGTTGCTTTCCTTCTCTCGCGCGATCTTCTGTATACATATATGTATATATATATTATACGTATACACACTTATACCTATACGGTGTAGATAAATCAACAATCTCTATACTAGTTCCAGGCTCTTCCTCTTGCAGAAAATCCCCACTGTGTCGTATATTATTACGTACGAATTACTGTACGAATAACAAAATGAGCAGAGAAAAAGTCGAGAAAGGAATGTAGAAAGAGTGGAACAAGTCAAGTTTTTCTTCATTTATCCCCTGTTATTGTTGTCGTTGGTGTTAATAATAAACTGTGAATCATTCAGCGTTATCTGTGAGAATAATTTATATAAAAATTGACGCGCATCGCGTCTATTAAAAGAAAACAAAGCTCGTACCGTGAAACGTACGATTGTCAGAAATCGCAATAGTAGAAAAGAAAATAAATAAATAAGACCGCAGTCGGTAGGGAGAGGTGGAATTTCGAAAACGAAAGTCACGGCATGTGCGGGGTGTACGATTCGAAACCCCGGAGCAAACCGTTAAGAACAATAATTAGGGTCGGCATGCACACCGCGTAAATATCAACGTCTCCGCAGTCAGGAACGCGGGTCAATAGTTGAGCTCGAAATAAAGGTACGTATGTGTGTGCGAGCAAGCCGGGCCCCAGTTTTGTTGGGACGGCGGGAAGGAGCGGCTGGCGAAGAGGAGGGGAGGAGGTAAGGGCAAGAGAAGGGGGAGAGGGTCCTTACCTTCGCTCTTGGATGATCAGAGACATGCTGATGGGCCGATGGGCTCAGAAATTCCAACAAGGACGAGATATAATGTGGGGACTCAAGGTCGGCCCTACTACCGTGGATCAAAGGGGACGGGAAGAAGGGACCGGTGAGCTACGCTCTCGGCTGCTGCCGGGCTGCTCTTATGTTGCAGTCTTGTGTCGTGGGGCCCGAGCCGCCCCTTCTTCGCTGGGCCCGCTCGCTAACGTCCCTGCATCATCGTCATCGTCATCGTCATCGTCATCGTCATCGTGCGTGCCCGCATTTTCTTTCACGGCGTTCGAATTCCTTGTACAAGCGTGCGTATGTGCGTGTACGCGCGCATGAAACGTATGCAATCGTACAGGAAAACGGAGAGACGGATTCTAGCAAATTCTATGTACAACTGACGTTCTAGACACGTTTTGGTCTAAACTCGTGAACTTGTTGTTTATAAGTTGTTAACAAGTAGCGGCCTATATCTGTAGAATATAGATTGACAATGAGTCACCCGTAACTTGCAGAGGCTTGCATACCTATGTACGTACATCTGGTATGTATGCGATGTACAAGGTATAATATGTACCTGTTAACTAGCGACTTGACTTTCTGTCAATATCGTATGTGTGTTTGACTATTACGAAAAAAGATATGAGTTATGTAATAATAATAGGACGAAAATATCCTGCGAAATTTCTAAACTTCTTCCTATGTACCAAAGAGTCGTACGTATGCACATAGGTAGATGTATTTTCGGACTTTACTGATATAAATATCAATAGCGAGCTGTACTGAAAAAACTTGGGTTAAAATTATGACTAGATGCACGTATGTGAAATATTTGACAGATGAATTTAAACGTTGGCAAAAAATCAACACGAGCGTAGTGGTTTCACTGTTTATACTTTGTTGATTGTTTAGCATTCGTGATATTATTTTCAAAAATAATATGCTCACAAATCATCGACATTCATCTCTGCACGAACAAAAAAACAATGCCACTAGTTGGTAGTCTAGTTTTATTGTTTCACCTCCGACGAGGATGTAAAAGCTGAGAACTTAGCATTAGGGGTATGTGGGAATTTCGTGCGAATCCATCAAACCGGAAAACACATTTTAACTAGTTTGCTAATGTTCCGAGTTATGGATATGAGGATAAAGTCCGGGAGCTCGAACATCTGGGTGATGGGCATTCACCGTTAATATGGTATACACTGTACCGTATAACGCAAATCTTTGAAGCATCGATTGTTTTGACGTTCGGTTAGAATAGCTAGTGAGGGAGGATGGTGATTTTCTATTTTAATGTATATATGCAGTGTACGCGATAAATAATGAAAACAAATTTGTTACGTTACTGGGGGCCCACGGGAGACGAGAAGACGGTAGATGAGGCTCTTGTTTTTACGCCGTGTAAAAAGAGGGGAAGGAGAACGAGAGGAAGAAGAAGAAGATGATGATGAAGTAGAGAGTAAGAATAATGTATAAAAAGTACCAGAGAATCTGGAAGAGAGACGGTGGTGTGCCGAGCGAAGAGGAGGAGCCGGATCCGAAAGCGCTGCAGCAGCATAAGAAGCAAGGGAATACGAAAAAGAAAAAGATCGTATGAAAGTAAGAAAGAAAGAAAGAAAGAAAGAAAGAAAGAAGAAGGAAAAGAAGAGGAGGACGAAGGAGAATAAAAAATAAGAGATAATAATAAGAAAGAAGCAAAAAATAATGAAAAAAAAAAAAAGAACGACACGGCGAGGCGAAAGAAGAAGGAAAGAAAAGAAAAAAAATGGGGAGGGGGGGGGGGAGGCAAAAAAGGAGGGAAAATGAAAAAGAGACCCCTTAAAAATGGAGGACGGAGGTGGGGATTGGAATTTCGGGTCCATGCCCAAGAACGTCCAGTCTCGAGGTGGCCTTCGTGATGATGAGGTGAGGTGAGCAGCAGCGCGCACCGCTCGGCACCAGAGGAGATCCAAAGAGATCCCCCAGTCAAGGAATCGGAGCCGATCGCACCGGCATGGACCGTCAGTTTGCCCTCTGTGTCCTTGTCCCTGCTCAACGATATCAGCATTATATAGAAGAGTACAATCAGAGTTATCACTATCAGCAACAGCAGCAGATATACGAAAACTCCGTCTCCCAATATTACATGAAGATGTGCTACCACAACGATTACGAAAACGAAGAACAAATACAACAGTTCTACTGGGAACAGTGCTACAGGCAGAATTGCAGTGACGCCAAGGCCTATTACTATTGTGAATACGTAAGGAGTAAAGATCGTTTAAATTTCGAGAAGTGATTTTTTTTTCTTTCTTTTTTTTTCATACGTATACTCCTTCTCGATTCACGTTTCATCGTCGAACAAATATTGCTACCTCCAATTATGGTTCAATGAAACGATACCAGATATTGTTGCAAGGAGAAATGTGCGCGCACGGATCTATGATCATCGCTATTTCGCGTTAATTGCTTTTAGATCTACGTGTGTACAATTTTCTCGAAACATCGTTACATTTCAATAACTTTATTACAGTGTGCACACTCCACGTTTCACATATCGATGGAATGGATTTTTTTCCGATCAATTGTTATACCGCAGCGAGTATTTGAGTGTTCTTGTTTTAAAAAAAATTTGTTATATTGTCTCGGCAGGACGAGAGTAAAAGTAGATAATCGACGTCTTGCTAAATCAGACGTGAACTCGTTATAGCTTTGACGATGACTGTTTACATACAGGAATGCACGTGTTTACTTGAATAGCAACGTTTCCATTAATATTGACCATGTTAAAAATAATAATAAGATTTCTTATCATTTGGAAAAATCGCTTTGTTCTACCTATATGAAAACAATTATTTCAAATGCATCAATTAAAGCCTAATCTATTCGACGAAAGAAACAAGAAAAGAATTTTTACAATTCTTTTGCACTGAACACAGGCAAGCAGTTTAAAGTCAACGTCAGGAATATTTTTTAAAAGTGGAAAAAAAAACACATTTACTGTAAAAGTTGACGAAAACAACGCGAGGTCTTTATACTATTATACAATAAATAATATTCTTATCGTTTACCAGTATATATTGTGTGGAAAATTTCTGTATGTTATAAATTTTTACAAACACAAAAGTTGACGTTCTTACTCTGAATTTGTTCGTATTGAATCTGTGTGAAATCAAACTTGTCTGCAGCTGGACTCTGCGTTCGCTGTCGGCGCGCAACGTATACCGCTCGAATTTTCCTACATTATAAACTTGCTGAGTAGGAAGTTGTGGTTCATCTAGACAGAGATTGCTGGGTGCAGTTAATCGGGGAATTTAGTACAAAGGCTTGATCGTGTTTAATTCGATATATGCAGTGACCAAAACGATCGATGACCTAATTATTGCAAGTCACGCATGTTGCAAGGCTGGCACGCTAGCTGCGGGGCATCGTGGTACTCGGACTATTTCGATCACGTTATCCGTAGAATAATAACAGTTATTAGAGAAATGCTTCGGGGAATCAGAGGAAGCTCGAGATGCAATTAACGGCGCTCTCTATTACTTGATATTCAAAAATTTATGAGAACACATCCCATTTCCTTGATAGAAACAAAACACACCTTGTACGATTTGAATAAAATGCTTTTGAACCTGACAGTTTTTATGAAAACACAATGCAACTGCACGTATTTTTCTTTTGATTTCAACAAATTTAACATTTCAGTCAGCCCGGTGAACTTCTTTTTGTTCGAATAGAGATTCGTTGTGCTTGACTAGGCTATTGTCAAAAATCATTCTAACTTATCTCTGACGTAATCTTGTCTATCTTCTGTTTCAGGCGAAGAAGGAAATCTACGATGTCAAACAGCAGAGGCTGTGCCTTGCTCAAGACGAATACAATCACCTCAACAATGCTCTGACAACCCTAGGAGCATCTCGCACAAGTTGTAAGTAGTAATCACTTTTTACTACGTGATCAACAAAATCGTTATATTTTTTCTTGAGAAGCTGTTTGAAAGTTCCTAAATCCAACGTTTCTTAATCCAGTGTGCTCCAGCTCGAGTTCTCTGAGTACCAAGTACGACCCGGACTTACTGAAGTCCGATGTCGCCCTCGCCAGGAGCCGCGTCTCGCGGCTCAAGCGAGAACTGGAGCAAATTCGCGCAGAGATGAACTGCACTCAACGGGGAGTCGATACTCTTGCTAGGTAAGTCATCCACCGATCCTAAACAGATCTTTGGTAAAAAAAATGTTCGATGAAAAACGAGACTCTTTACATTCCCTCTGTGACTTTTTTTCCTATCAGCGTGGAGCAAAAGTTGAACGCGCACAACGGTGGATGTTACAACATCACGGAGGCTCAGGCCATCATGACCGAGTTGAGGAACATACAGAAATCCCTTAGCTCTGGCGAAAAAGAAAAGGCTGAGCTCATGCAGTCGTTGGCAAAGCTTAAGGACGAGCTGACGAGGCTACAGCTGTGCGAAGGAAGTCCCGACGCGAGCACACTGAGTCTTCCTCAGGAGAAACTAAGCACCGCATCCCAGACCGACTTGTCCGGCGAGTTGGTACCCATCGGTACTAGGCTAGCCGAGATGGCCAGGATGAGATTGCAGTACGACGAAGCGAGGAAAAGGATACAACATATACAGCAGCAGCTCGCCGATTTGGAGGAAAAGGTGATTCCCGGTCAGACGGAAAGCGACAAGGACAAGCTGTTGTTGTTCCAAGAGAAAGAACAGCTTCTGAGGGAACTGAGGAGTATAACACCGAGGACAAGAACTCAGCAGGACATGAAGGACATACAGGGCGAAATAAGGAAGCTGGAACAGGACCTAAACACCGCGCTTGAATTGTCCAACAGAACTATCACGGACAGGGTAAGACTTCACGAGGAAAAACAGCTGCTGCTACAGCAGCTCAGAGATGCCCTGAGGTCCATGGCTCTGTTGGAGGGTCAGCTGAAGACCCTCAGTGCCAGCACCTTGTCCGTAAGCAGTAGCTCAAGTTTGGGCAGTCTCAGCACGACGAGCAGCAAAGGTTCTCTTAGCTCTGGTCTAAGCTTCACCGACATTTACGGAGGCCCGCAGTATCTCGGACCTGTTCAACAAGAGAGGCCGGTAGACATGGTCGATCTTCACAGACGAGTTGAGAGACTGCTCAGGGGTTCCGATCAGAACTTGGGGAATCTCGGAACGCCGTCCCCTGGCAGATCACAGCCTAGCCTATCGCCGAGGTCAAGTTTATCCAGCGTTAGTCCGCCGGTTTCGCCTCTCTACGAGAACGCGCCTATGGGTCCACCGCCTGCGTACGAACAGGTAGAACAGCAGAGGAGACAGCAGAGGCTTCTCGCCTCGGCTTCGCCGCTGGATCGTAATCAGCTGGAAGACAAACTGGCCGAGCTTAGGCTGAGCCAGCAAGCGATTCAGGAACAGTTGTCGGCGAATTCCGAGCACTCGAAATTGAGCCCGCAACCGCCGGTAGAATTTCAATCCGGCAACATGTCGCAGGGGAGCGGATTGGGCAGGCCGGCAATGCCTTTACCGCAGGAACCGCCGTTGTCACCTATTAGCGAAACACCTCCGCCACACGGAACTAGGTCTAGAGCGAGCAGTTCTGGTACCAACACTAGATCCGTGTCAGCGGCTGTGTCTGACGAAAGTGTCGCTGGTGACTCTGGCGTTTTTGAAGCCTCGAACAGAAGACGATTGTCCGGATTACTCGGCGTCGATCCGCTTGCCCTTGGTGAAATGAACCTGGAGACGGCGCAAGTTCAAATCAAGCTAAGGTGAGTTATTTATTTTTTTAAACGTCCTGGTATTCGTAGCAGTGGATAAGAAAATACAGGCATTTCGAAAATTTCAAGTTTGCAACCTCTAACGGTTCGGTGCTCCAATTAAAAAAGTAAAAGACCTTTGGTAAAAGGTTCAATTGCATATTACTTCGAATAATCCTGCGAAATATGCTGTGTGTAGAAGTCTGTAAATATACAGTGATGATATTTGAACTGCACCCATCCTCTCAACGAGTTCTCTATTCAATATCTAGGACGACATAAAATGGTAATAAAATCCGTGTCATTGACGTTCTTGCATGTCGTGTGTTTCAGGTATTCAGTAAGCGACGGGTTGCTGCACATTGGAATAGAACGTGCAAGAAACTTGGCTGCGCTATTTATTCCCGACAACACGCAAGTGTAAGTAAAAAATTTATTAAGCACAAAGAAGAAAAATTACGAAAAGATCTAGGGTAAACAGAACATTAATTATTAGTAAATATTGAATCCGTCGTTACTGGAAATACTTCTGTACGACTTTTAACCCTGAAGTCTGAAAGTGAATGGGTTTGTACAACTGTGATGTAAACACTGTTAAAGTACGATTGTATGTGTTTATAGTTAGACAAATGCCTTCTGCTTAAATTATGGTGAAAGTGAAGAGCGTGGGCTGCTGCTGATTGTGTGTACTTCCTAGGTGGCACAGTGGACAGACACTTTAATTCCACCGATCTTACATCATATACACTTGTATGCAAATATTTTTACAAGCATTATTATGCTTATCGTTAGCGAACTGCTGAATGCACGATTTGTGCTTCGCGGACTTGGAAAACACAAGAATTCAGGTACCTTTTGTGCACTTGCGAATTAAATCTTGTTGGTAATAAAACCAATTTATGGTATTGGTATTGTTATACCATCGGGAGTCGTTGAAAAAAAAAAAATTAGTGAGTATTATTTTTGACCATCATTTAGAAAAACTGTTTCATTAAATCTGTAACGAAATCTGAAAATTTAGGCCATAGCAGAAATTTGCGACAGTTTTTACAACTAATTTGTCTAAACTGATAAACATATGTTTCCTGGATGATATGAAAAAACTGCAAAGCTTAAGTTAGTCTTGACACATTGTCACCATATACCATCAGAACGTGAAAAACAGTGAAATTCTTTAGTAGAAAGGAGAATTTTTAAACATCACATGGCAAGATAGCAAATATTTATCAGTGAAATCAATGGATGACATCATTTCTACATGTCATACTATGCTTGTTCAGAAAGTCATTAACATTTCTAGAATTGGAATACGATTATGAAACCAAGCTGTTAGATCAATGACCACCTGATCTATACCTTGGTTGACAATATTATGTAACGTTTACTGGTTCCGTCTATCCTCGGTATTATTACACAGTCAGTTGCCTATTAGGTATTACTGGGCCTTATATAATACGGCGTTTCAATAATTAGCAATATCATAGAATATATTTTGACTCTGAAAAAAAGTATTATTCATATTAGTGAATATCATTTTCATTCACTAATCGACGTTTTTCTGTTATCGCTGATTCCATAAACCGTATATCACAAGGGTAATTTTTATATGTTACAGATATATTAAAGCAGCCTTACTCCCGATGCAACCTCCAGTCAGTCATATGTACTGCACAAAGCCTGTAACAGACTTGCGAAAACCTACATTTGGAGAAACATTTCCAATATCTGTGCCGCTTAACAAATTATACACAAAAACCTTGCAAGTCAATGTTTGGTGCACTGGCGGTGAATCTGAGGAGTGCTTGGTGAGTTATGACTCTTCTGAAGCTCTGAAATACTGATAAAATTTTTGGAAATTTCGGATGAAATATTTGAAAAATTGAACGAATCTTATTAAAAATGAATCTCAAATTTATCTATTCATCAGGGTTCAGCCCAAGTCTCACTGGCAGACTTCAGTCATGAATCACCGAGCGTCAAGTGGTACAACATTCTCTCCTTCCGCTTTATGCAGCCATCTACATCCGATACGACAAGTAACGGTAGTACAGTCGCTAACAAGCAGGGTAAACATGACAAACAAGAGTCAGATATATCAATGTACAGAAGTACTCAAACCCAAAATGCAAAGGAGGAAAGTAGCGACGAGAGTACCATAATAAGTTCCCAAACTTCTACCTTAACACGGAATCAGGGATGCGAAGAATTGCAAACAGCTGTGGCTCTACGCCTTGAAGAATTGGCCAACTGTCTTGGAAGTCCCGAGGAGGAAGATGAAGATGGGGATAGCGATAGCGGAAGTGAAGATAGTGACCAGGAGGGAATTATTGTAGAGTTTATGTTAGAGGACAACGTTTTAGAGGATGTATTAGAGCATGAGGTTAGTTATCACCGATGCCCTTGTATTAACTTGTCAGTACAGAATGTGCGACGAAACAAAATGTGTGAAAGTGAATTCGGTGCATCGTTTAACTAGCGAACGATATTTTGTTACAGGAAGACGAAGAACTAGCGGAAGAAGAGAATCAAACACAGGACAAGGAAACGAACACAGAGTGTATTTTCATTCCCGAACAAGGCAAGCAGCGAAAATTGTCAGCTGCAGGTGTTGTTCCTGGAGCTATTCATGATGATAAGAATTCCATCGTCATTAAACGCAGCCAAACTTTCTCTCCTAGTGCAGCGGTCAGCAGAAATCATTACATTTGCAGGGTAAGCATGTAATGAATAATCAACCACTATCCACTGTCAAACACATACATACAGCAATTCTATCATTGAAGTCATATATAATGAAAGAATTTTTTTTCATCTTACAGTTGAACCGCAGTGACAGCGATAGCAGTATGCCACTTTATAGGCGCGGTGGTCCTTTCCAGCGGAACTCGGTTGAGAGACGTTCTTTGCGTTGGCGACGACCCTCTTCTGCCTTGAGCTGTAAAACAACTTCGAAAAAATCAAATCATCTTAATTCAACAGCTAGAACTTCTCTGGATCTTGAATTAGACCTTCAAGCGCAGCACGCAAGGCTGACCAATTTGCATGACGAATTGGGTAGATTGAGGGATTTAAAACAGAGGCTTGAACAGGCCAGAGAAAAGGGGGACACGGATCTTGCTACGTGGCTGTTGGAAGATCACAAATTCCAAAATCTTATGGCACAAGCCGAGTGCGGGAAGAACGGGAAAAGCGCTGAGGATAAAAAGGTGGAAAAAATGTTGAAGAAGACATCCAAGGAAATATATAAGTTACGGAAAACTAAAGCTGGCAAGGGAAAACCAGATATTATTTCTTTCAAGTAAGTAATCACAATTTTCGAACGTCAATTTATTTGGCAAATTTCACTGCCGAGTTTTCCAAAAAAAATCTACACAATCTACTAGAAATGTTTCACATTTTCTTGAACGCATTTACGTTTTATTTTTTTAGAGAAAAAATGGCATTCTTTACACGCGTTAACCTGAATGTACCGGTGCTACCTTCGGAGGATTTGATATCTGAAAATGTAACAACCCTGCCGTCACTTCCGCATAGAAGACATATGTCGGAACCAGCGAGCAGCCAATCTGTCGGAGTTTCTAAAACCAATGTTTATAGTGTGTCAAATAATCTATTGACTAATTTAACAAATAACGCGTCAGCTGCTTCTTCAAGTGGCAGCGCAGGAACAAATAATACTAGTGGTGCGATTAAAACAAATTGTGCTACAAACAAAACAAATAGTGTGAGTCATATTCCCGCGAATGACTCTGGAATCTTGACGACGGAAAAATTGAGTCAACCCAGCCTGGAGACAGACAGTAGCAATACACAGTGTCAGGCTGGTCAGACTGAAGTTAATGTAAAATCGTCGGAAGAAGCATCGGAGAGTGGTAGCGGAGAACCTAAAAGGTACGAGTACGTTGTAGATCGAGTTCTAGGTGTCGAAGTGTAAATAGTAAATAAATAGAGATATAACACTTTATTTTCAATTATATCAAATGTTAGTAGATATATTATAAGAGTGAATATAAGAAAAGGAAAATTAAATAAAAAAGATCCAATTAACGAAACTTGAGATTTCGTTATTTCTTGTTTAAAAAATTGGTACGTGTAACAGAAGTTTTACCTCTATACATATCCGTATGTTGACACTATTTTTAAATCGTGATATGTCGAACTACATATTACCATTGAAGTGTCTGGTAATATTCACAATAAGAAACAATGAAGAACAAAATAGATGGATGAACAATTGAAAAAAAACTTTATATTAATAAACGCAAATCACTATACTGTGCCATGTGGTGTATGCGTAACATTACCGCGGTCTATAGTGATGAAACAATTGGTCACAAGTTTCTCTATTTTTGTTAATCATCATTTTGAGCAAAGAACGGTTTCATATCTTTCGACACAAAATGTAATGAGTATGAATATGTCAACAAATGGCGTACCCGTTTCACGTTAAACACTTTTAATGTACGACATGCTGCTTAATAAGGATCGGTTGGAACAAAATTCTGTTACAGTACCATATTATACAATCAAGTGTTTAGTCAAAAACCATGGATAAGCACTTATTAAACAAAGGGAATTGTGAAATTACCACGAGCTAAGCAGTAAAAACGACAAAAAAAACGAAAGGATTAAATTTGAAAAGTTGCCAACACCCCTTTCCGTTTTAATGAGATTCTTTTTTCTCTTAATACGTAAATAATTTAAACGAATACAAAATGTAGAACTATTAGTTAATTTTCATGAAAATGGAAATGAAAAAAAAAAAAAAACATAAAAGCAACAAAACACACAAACAAACAAAACTGTCTGTAAATATGCAAGCATAAATTATTTAATTCCAATAACGATTAAATATTTAATTGATAATTAATTAATTAATTAATTAACTGTCGTAATTCTGAAGAATTTTGATTGATTGATTGACGATTATTATTTTGTTTAAACTAGGGCACGTGACCCACCGAGCAGCTGGTCTGCGCTTTGAACAAATTAAATTTTGTGCCCTGGTGAGATGGAGATAAGTTTGGTTTTTTTTTTTTTTTTTTTTATCATATTAACCTAAACTGGGATTACAGGTAGACTAAAATGAAGAACCGTCAGACTGAATTATTAATTTTTGTAAGAATCCGTTTTTTTTTTTCTATTTTTTTTTTTTTTTAACGTATACCTATATATTTTGACAAAAACACTGATAGAAAATACCCCGGAGATCGTGTCGTAATACGAGTCTCTGCATAAAGTAGCGAAGAATGTTGCAAATTTTTTTCTTTTTTTTACGTACCGTGTTGCTATAGCATTTTGTATATGCATAACTTGCATAATTGACGCATGTAAATCATAACTGTATAATAATTGTTATCTTTACACCCGTGAGTTTCCTTGGACAGAGAACAGTACAAAATTATATGAACATGTCTTGTTTGATCAAATATTAAAGAAGAAAAAATGTTGTAGCGATCATTGTAACAGTTAAGAACCCGCGACATTAACTGCCAAATAAAGTAATAAATATAAATGATTTATTAATTTTTGAATGTATATGTCTATTCAACTATAGAATGAAAAATCGAGTAATATATAAGGTAATTCGTACATAAAGAATAAAAACATCTGTTCGAAATATGAAAACAATGAATACAACAACACGAATATATTATTACAGAAATACTATAGGTAAATTTATCATGTATGATCATGAGATTGCCTTGTGAATACAAAATGAAAAGTGAGAAGAAGAAACAAACAACCAAACGGCACGGGCGAAGAAAAGAAAAAAAATATCTATTTGATGATGATTCCAAAATACAGATCTGATATGAAAAAAACGAGTAAATAATAACAACAACAACAACAAGAACAACAACAACAACAACAACAACAATAATAATAATAATAATGAATAATAAAAATAAAAAATGCCCATATTTTAATATAATTGTTAAATAATTAAATATACATAGTAAAATGCTAACTGACTGAATACCGAATGTAAAACTCTGTTAGACCTAATTTTTTTTAAACTGTTAACTTTTTGATAATATTGTTACTGTTGGACGTCTTTAATTCAAAATACGATATATAAATTCAAAGCGAAACTGAAAACGTAGTGAACTTTGATAGAAAATCTTGTAAACAATTCGCGAAGCGATCGAGTACCTACCTTTATGTTATGGCGAAACGATAATTTCTCTATTCGATTCATAACGTTCCTAATCAAATCGAATAGTATATATATATACATATATATATATATAATAGACATGCACATGTATACCATTTTGAATTAAGGATCATCCAATCATATTATTTGTTGCTATAATTGTTAAAAAAAAAAATACTCAGCCACTATAAGCTACAAAAAAAAAAAATAAACGTTTGTTGAATTTGCGTGAAATAAAATAAAAACGTCTTATGCCTATTTTATATAGTAATATGAACTTTGTTAATAGTATATTTTCACATCAATTCAAAGGAAACGTTGAGAGGAAACGAGAAATTTAGAATATTTCTAAGTGTTACCGTTTATAAGCAGTCATTCATGAAAAATTACATTTTCAACAAATTCTTATAACGTTCAAAATACACAATAATCATCAATTAAGACGGTCAAAAACCTATATACTAAAATTACTCGTACTCACGTATGTATGCATACACATACCGGGAAGATCTCTTGAAGCGGAAGTGTCACTCTGAAATTGGGACCGATTGACAACGGTTAATATAAGGCATAGAGTCACCCGTGGTAGCATGAAAAAACTCCGTTTCGCGAGATCATCTCGAAACCTAAGCTTTAGAAGATGAAAGTGGAGAAAAAATGGGGCAAACAGCTTGCCGATATTTGAAGAAAAGTAACTATTGAGATACAATTTAAAACTGTTCCATGATAGGAATTGGTGAAAGATAAATTATAACCATATGATTTAAATTTTAGAGAATCATTTGCTTCTAAGAAACAACATATCCCAGTTATAATTTGAAATAATAAAATCGTACTTTCGTTTCGGGCGGTATTGTTGCTTTATCATTTTTTTCTAATTCATATTTTGCCAGCGGGAGGGCCAACGTGGGATATTATAAATTCAAGATTTGTACATAAATCTGTATATATTTATAAGCCTCTAATGACTATGATATATTTCATGTAATATGTAACAAAATTATCCTATGTACACATACACACACATCCACATATAAGTATACATGAAAAATTGACTTACAAAATTATTATAAATATTATGAAACATGGTCAATACTTGGAATAATTATTATTATTTTACTATTATATTATTATTATATTATTATTAATATTATTATTATACATTGATGTATACGTGCTGTCTCCCTACGTGTTGTTCATATTAATGTCTATCGGATATCAATTATATTATGTATTATTAATGTTATCTTATGTATTATTACATTATATATCGTATTATTAATTCAATATGATAATTTCATGAGAAGGAAAGAATACATACACACACGTATACACAAATGAAATGCTTTGTGAATATTGGTCCATATATGATAATAATAATAATACTTAGAAAGAAATAATATTAAACAAATTAGATGTCTTACCATAATTTATTTGTCAGTCATGTTTTGATGATTCCACATCTCCTCTTAGGATAAAGTCACGCAATAAGGACCAACAATCGGGTCTACGCAAACGACAATGGATGTACAAAACGTCATTAATTAAGTTCAACTCACTAGGGCACATCCCGAAAGCAAAAACAATTCAAATGAAAACACTTTCGAATCCATGCTGCTATGACAATCGTTCTTCAACTTCGATTATACCTTCGAGCTCTTTTTAACATTCACCGAGATGAGCTGAAGAAATCCAATGGTGTTGGCCTTCATTTGCTTTGGAATTTTGGGGAGAGAACTTTGTGTCGCGGATTCAGAGAGAACAAATTACTCTAGAGTAGGTGGACGCCAAAGGGGTTGAAGCAGGAATCTGGAACAGCGTAGAACTTTTTTCGCAATCGTTGGTGCAACAAGTTTTTCATTTTGGAATCAATTCATAAAAACTTCTCTAGTCTAATCCGTCTATCAGGAACGCGTAAAAGAGATCAAAGGATGGTAGAAACCAGCAGTAACGAAACATCGAAAATGGTTTCAAATATTTTGACTGTAACTTGAATTATTCCGTTGCACGCTGCGTATTCAGAAAGCTCCCAATCTATTTAACTCGCCAAATTACGTCAATATACCGCAGCAAAGGATTAATTCCAGAAATTTTCAAAATCGCGAAAATTTTCTCCAAAAATACAATGGCGTTGACTGAAGAATACAAAGACAGTTGCCCTTGTGGGTTTTGGTGTGTCAATCAAAAATCGTCGTGCGCTAGCGCACCCTGAGATGTTCCAACAACAGAGTTGAGAACTTATTTCAGCATATCAGAGAGTTACCGATTTCGACATGATGCTGGTTGCATTCACCTTCCGAGTAACACAGTCTTCGCAATGGTAAGCCCAAGCCAGTACTCAGCCTGTGTGTGCTTACCGATTTGTCGGCGATAAAAGAAATTAATAATGAGAATGAATTTCTTCAAACATTCGTAGAAAAACAGTGATTTAATTAAAGTATAGGTACCCGAGAGAAGAATGTATACTTAAATCATAAATGATAGTAGATCAGATGTAATAACGATGCAGAGACCAAAAAGTATTTATGTATATGCGGTCCATGTAGGATATTAATATATATGATCCATTTACGATTAATACGTGATGCATACTATAAACTTTACAATTTTTCGGGAGACAAACTAGATTACCTACAATAATACATCTACAATATGAAAATGGAAGAATTATTCATTTCGGAATAGAATTCTATTCGATACGCGCTCGATGTATTCCATAACATTGATATTCATAATTATTCCAACAACTTTTCATTTGCTCGCTCGATCTTCAATTTTCGTAGGCATAGAATCGAAACGCTGTTTTAGCTAGTCGCAAGTGAAGTATCTACGTTGGGTGGGGAAGCAGAATCGTTTTTCGAAAAGCATTCGGATGGAAAAAAATTCAGAGTAACTGTAATACATCACGGATGCGCTAATTTTGAACAAGATGAAATTGATGCTTCCTATATGAGACAGTATTTAACGCTGCGTAGTGATTTAAAGACCTAGAAAGGTGATAGGGAAAGAAAGAACGACGCTTCTTAACACTTCGAGTGTATTTTAGCACACATTTGAAAGATACGAGCGAAATCTTTCATCATCCAACTGTCGCAGAACGGCAGCGTTATTAGCCGACCCGTTCACTGAAGAATATATCTTCAGTCAACGGCTGACCATCGAAGGGTCTGCTAACTAAAAGCATTATACATCATATCATATCATCATACATCATACATCGTACATCATACATCATCATACATAGTATCAAAGTTCGAAACCATAGTTTGGATGTCGGATGTTCGGAAAGTGACGTCACCAATTCAAAATCAGCTAGCCGAATTCCTCAGTCGGGAAACAACCGCGCAGTAGAGCGGACGTATGAGAGTCGCGCTCCGCAAATTTCGAGTACCGGGTTCTCAACCTCCCGGATCCCGCGCTTCGGGTCCGCTACGCGGTGAAACTCAACTTCCAGGATAAGCGCTCCGTGGTTCCTGGTTCACGTTTACAATAAATTATTTCAATTCGTTTTTCGCGCAACCGCAAATTCGGTAGCTGTCAGTCCGCTAATAAAATTTCTCGACTTCCAGGATAAGCGCTCCGTGGTTCCTGGTTCACGTTAACAATAAATTATTTCAATTCGTTTTTCGCGCAACCGCAAATTCGGTAGCTGTCAGTCCGCTAATAAAATTTCTCGACTTCCAGGATAAGCGCTCCGTGGTTCCTGGTTCACGTTTACAATAAATTATTTCAATTCGTTTTTCGCGCAACCGCAAATTCGGTAACTGTCAGTCCGCTAATAAAATTTCTCGACTTCCAGGATAAGCGCTCCGTGGTTCCTGGTTCACGTTTACAATAAATTATTTCAATTCGTTTTTCGCGCAACCGCAAATTCGGTAGCTGTCAGTCCGCTAATAAAATTTCTCGACTTCCAGGATAAGCGCTCCGTGGTTCCTGGTTCACGTTTACAATAAATTATTTCAATTCGTTTTTCGCGCAACCGCAAATTCGGTAACTGTCAGTCCGCTAATAAAATTTCTCGACTTCCAGGATAAGCGCTCCGTGGTTCCTGGTTCACGTTTACAATAAATTATTTCAATTCGTTTTTCGCGCAACCGCAAATTCGGTAGCTGTCAGTCCGCTAATAAAATTTCTCGACTTCCAGGATAAGCGCTCCGTGGTTCCTGGTTCACGTTTACAATAAATTATTTCAATTCGTTTTTCGCGCAACCGCAAATTCGGTAGCTGTCAGTCCGCTAATAAAATTTCTCGACTTCCAGGATAAGCGCTCCGTGGTTCCTGGTTCACGTTTACAATAAATTATTTCAATTCGTTTTTCGCGCAACCGCAAATTCGGTAACTGTCAGTCCGCTAATAAAATTTCTCGACTTCCAGGATAAGCGCTCCGTGGTTCCTGGTTCACGTTTACAATAAATTATTTCAATTCGTTTTTCGCGCAACCGCAAATTCGGTAGCTGTCAGTCCGCTAATAAAATTTCTCGACTTCCAGGATAAGCGCTCCGTGGTTCCTGGTTCACGTTTACAATAAATTATTTCAATTCGTTTTTCGCGCAACCGCAAATTCGGTAACTGTCAGTCCGCTAATAAAATTTCTCGACTTCCAGGATAAGCGCTCCGTGGTTCCTGGTTCACGTTTACAATAAATTATTTCAATTCGTTTTTCGCGCAACCGCAAATTCGGTAGCTGTCAGTCCGCTAATAAAATTTCTCGACTTCCAGGATAAGCGCTCCGTGGTTCCTGGTTCACGTTTACAATAAATTATTTCAATTCGTTTTTCGCGCAACCGCAAATTCGGTAGCTGTCAGTCCGCTAATAAAATTTCTCGACTTCCAGGATAAGCGCTCCGTGGTTCCTGGTTCACGTTTACAATAAATTATTTCAATTCGTTTTTCGCGCAACCGCAAATTCGGTAACTGTCAGTCCGCTAATAAAATTTCTCGACTTCCAGGATAAGCGCTCCGTGGTTCCTGGTTCACGTTTACAATAAATTATTTCAATTCGTTTTTCGCGCAACCGCAAATTCGGTAGCTGTCAGTCCGCTAATAAAATTTCTCGACTTCCAGGATAAGCGCTCCGTGGTTCCTGGTTCACGTTTACAATAAATTATTTCAATTCGTTTTTCGCGCAACCGCAAATTCGGTAGCTGTCAGTCCGCTAATAAAATTTCTCGACTTCCAGGATAAGCGCTCCGTGGTTCCTGGTTCACGTTTACAATAAATTATTTCAATTCGTTTTTCGCGCTACCGCAAATTCGGTGGCTGTCAGTACGCTAATAAAATTTCTCGACTTCCAGGATAAGCGCTCCGTGGTTCCTGGTTCACGTTAACAATAAATTATTTCAATTCGGTTTTCGCGCAACCCCAAATTCGGTGGCTGTCAGTACGCTAATAAAATTTCTATAACTTTATCATCTTCTCATAATCTTTCTGGTAGATTATATCGATGAAAAAATTATAATAAACCTTACACATTATTTTTGATTCGTTCTGATGCTGAAAATATTTATTACTATTCAAGGTATAACCTGAGGTGGTTGAAGGTGGTCGGAGGTGGACGAGGATTTGTGCTGGGTGAGTAAAACACTTTTATAATATTTGATGGCAATTGTAATTATATTTCATCTGAAATATTACAAACTTGTCACGTTTACAATAAATTATTTCAATTCATTTTTCGTGCAAGCACATATTCAGTAGCTATGAAAAATCTTGTACAATTTATTATATTATTAATTAATTGATTAATTACAATAATCCTTACACAATATTTTTGATGTGTTCCTATACTAAAAATATTTATTACTATTCCAGGTATCACCCGAGGTGGTCGGAGGTGGACGAGGAGGAGGACGAGCTGGACGAGGAGGAGGACCAGGTGGACGAGGAGGAGGCGGGGTGGGTCGTGGGAGAGGAGCACTCCTCTCCTCAGAGGAGCACTCCTCTCCTCAGAGGAGAGGAGAGGAGGGGGAGGGGGAGGGGCAGGGAAGGGGGGGGAGGGGGAGGGGCAGGGAAGGGGGCGAGGTGGGCGGGTGGGGGGAAGGGAAGGGAAGGGAAGGGGCCGGGAGGGGGGAGGGAGAGGTGGGAGGGAGGGAGGGCGGGAGGGCGGGAGGGTGGGAGGGCGGGAGGGAGGGAGGGAGGGAGAGAGTGGAGGAAGGATGTCAATGCGAGCCTGTTATAGTTAATAGAGCAGTACACGCCCACCCCTGCCCGCGCCCGCCCGCCCTCCCGCCCTCTCTCCCTCCCTCCCTCCCTCCCTCCCTCCCGCCCGCCCTCCCTCCCTCCCTCCCGCCCCGCCCCTCCCCTCCCCCTCCCCGCCCCTTCCCTTCCCTTCCCCCTACCCGCCCACCTCTCCCCCTTCCCTGCCCCTCCCCCTCCCCCTCCTCTCCTCTGAGGAGAGGAGTGGTCCTCTCCCACGACCCACCCCGCCTCCTCCTCGTCCACCTGGTCCTCCTCCTCGTCCAGCTCGTCCTCCTCCTCGTCCACCTCCGACCACCTCGGGTAATACCTGGAACAGTAATGAATACTTTTAGTATAGGAACACATCAAAAATATTGTGTAAGGATTAATGTAATTAATCAATTAATTAATAATATAATGAATTGTATAAGATTATTTATAGCTACTGAATATGTGCTTGCACGAAAAATGAATTGAAATAATTTATTGTAAACGTGACAAGTTTGTAATATTTCAGATGAAATGTAATTACAAATGCCATTAAATATTATAAGAATATTAATTAAATGATGAATAATATAATAAATTGTATAAGATTATTCATAGCTACTGAATATGTGCTTGCACGAAAAATGAATTGAAATAATTTATTGTAAATGTGACAAGTTTGTAATATTTCAGATGAAATATAATTACAATTGCCATCAAATATTATGAAAGTGTTTTACTCACCCAGCACAAATCCTCGTCCACCTCCGACCACCTTCAACCACCTCAGGTTATACCTTGAATAGTAATAAATATTTTCAGCATGAGAACAAATCAAAAATAATGTGTAAGGTTTATTATAATTTTTTTATCGATATAATCTACCAGAAAGATTATGAGAAGATGATAAAGTTATAGAAATTTTATTAGCGTACTGACAGCCACCGAATTTGCGGTTGCGCGAAAAACGAATTGAAATAATTTATTGTAAACGTGAACCAGGAACCACGGAGCGCTTATCCTGGAAGTCGAGAAATTTTATTAGCGGACTGACAGCTACCGAATTTGCGGTTGCGAGAAAAACGAATTGAAATAATTTATTGTAAACGTGAACCAGGAACCACGGAGCGCTTATCCTGGAAGTCGAGAAATTTTATTAGCGGACTGACAGTTACCGAATTTGCGGTTGCGCGAAAAACGAATTGAAATAATTTATTGTAAACGTGAACCAGGAACCACGGAGCGCTTATCCTGGAAGTCGAGAAATTTTATTAGCGGACTGACAGCTACCGAATTTGCGGTTGCGCGAAAAACGAATTGAAATAATTTATTGTAAACGTGAACCAGGAACCACGGAGCGCTTATCCTGGAAGTCGAGAAATTTTATTAGCGGACTGACAGTTACCGAATTTGCGGTTGCGCGAAAAACGAATTGAAATAATTTATTGTAAACGTGAACCAGGAACCACGGAGCGCTTATCCTGGAAGTCGAGAAATTTTATTAGCGGACTGACAGTTACCGAATTTGCGGTTGCGCGAAAAACGAATTGAAATAATTTATTGTAAACGTGAACCAGGAACCACGGAGCGCTTATCCTGGAAGTCGAGAAATTTTATTAGCGGACTGACAGTTACCGAATTTGCGGTTGCGCGAAAAACGAATTGAAATAATTTATTGTAAACGTGAACCAGGAACCACGGAGCGCTTATCCTGGAAGTCGAGAAATTTTATCAGCGGACTGACAGTTACCGAATTTGCGATTGCGCGAAAAACGAATTGAAATAATTTATTGTAAACGTGAACCAGGAACCACGGAGCGCTTATCCTGGAAGTCGAGAAATTTTATTAGCGGACTGACAGTTACCGAATTTGCGGTTGCGCGAAAAACGAATTGAAATAATTTATTGTAAACGTGAACCAGGAACCACGGAGCGCTTATCCTGGAAGTCGAGAAATTTTATTAGCGGACTGACAGTTACCGAATTTGCGGTTGCGCGAAAAACGAATTGAAATAATTTATTGTAAACGTGAACCAGGAACCACGGAGCGCTTATCCTGGAAGTCGAGAAATTTTATCAGCGGACTGACAGCTACCGAATTTGCGGTTGCGCGAAAAACGAATTGAAATAATTTATTGTAAACGTGAACCAGGAACCACGGAGCGCTTATCCTGGAAGTCGAGAAATTTTATTAGCGGACTGACAGTTACCGAATTTGCGGTTGCGCGAAAAACGAATTGAAATAATTTATTGTAAACGTGAACCAGGAACCACGGAGCGCTTATCCTGGAAGTCGAGAAATTTTATTAGCGGACTGACAGTTACCGAATTTGCGGTTGCGCGAAAAACGAATTGAAATAATTTATTGTAAACGTGAACCAGGAACCACGGAGCGCTTATCCTGGAAGTCGAGAAATTTTATTAGCGGACTGACAGTTACCGAATTTGCGGTTGCGCGAAAAACGAATTGAAATAATTTATTGTAAACGTGAACCAGGAACCACGGAGCGCTTATCCTGGAAGTCGAGAAATTTTATTAGCGGACTGACAGCTACCGAATTTGCGGTTGCGCGAAAAACGAATTGAAATAATTTATTGTAAACGTGAACCAGGAACCACGGAGCGCTTATCCTGGAAGTCGAGAAATTTTATTAGCGGACTGACAGTTACCGAATTTGCGGTTGCGCGAAAAACGAATTGAAATAATTTATTGTAAACGTGAACCAGGAACCACGGAGCGCTTATCCTGGAAGTCGAGAAATTTTATTAGCGGACTGACAGTTACCGAATTTGCGGTTGCGCGAAAAACGAATTGAAATAATTTATTGTAAACGTGAACCAGGAACCACGGAGCGCTTATCCTGGAAGTCGAGAAATTTTATTAGCGGACTGACAGTTACCGAATTTGCGGTTGCGCGAAAAACGAATTGAAATAATTTATTGTAAACGTGAACCAGGAACCACGGAGCGCTTATCCTGGAAGTCGAGAAATTTTATTAGCGGACTGACAGCTACCGAATTTGCGGTTGCGCGAAAAACGAATTGAAATAATTTATTGTAAACGTGAACCAGGAACCACGGAGCGCTTATCCTGGAAGTCGAGAAATTTTATTAGCGGACTGACAGTTACCGAATTTGCGGTTGCGCGAAAAACGAATTGAAATAATTTATTGTAAACGTGAACCAGGAACCACGGAGCGCTTATCCTGGAAGTCGAGAAATTTTATTAGCGGACTGACAGTTACCGAATTTGCGGTTGCGCGAAAAACGAATTGAAATAATTTATTGTAAACGTGAACCAGGAACCACGGAGCGCTTATCCTGGAAGTTGAGTTTCACCGCGTAGCGGACCCGAAGCGCGGGATCCGGGAGGTTGAGAACCCGGTACTCGAAATTTGCGGAGCGCGACTCTCATACGTCCGCTCTACTGCGCGGTTGTTTCCCGACTGAGGAATTTGGCTAGCTGATTTTGAATTGGTGACGTCACTTTCCGAACATCCGACATCCAAACTATGGTTTCGAACTTTGATACTATGTATGATGATGTATGATGTACGATGTATGATGATATGATATGATGTATAATGCTTTTAGTTTTCACGTTTCACACAAGAAATACACACTTCGTCTCTCCTGCCGATTCCAGACTCAAGCGGCCAGGCCCTTCGATGGTCAGCCGTTGTCTGAAGATATATTCTTCAGTGGACGGGTCGGCTAATAACGCTGCCGTTCTGCGACAATTGGATGATGAAAGATTTCGCTCGTATCTTTCAAATGTGTGTTAAAATACACTCGAAGTGTTAAGAAGCGTCGTTCTTTCTATCCCTATCACCTTTCAAGGTCTTTAAATCACTACGCAGCGTTAAATACTGTCTCATATACGAAGCATCAATTTCATCTCGTGCAAAATTAGCGCATTCGTGATGTATTACAGTTACTCTGAATTTTTTTCCATCCGAATACTTTTCGAAAAACGATTCTGCTCCTCCACCCAACGCAGATACTTCACTTACGACCAGCTAAAACAGCGTTTCGATTCTATGCCTATGAAAATTCAAGATCGAGAGAGCAAATGAAAAGTTGTTGGAATAATTATTAATAGTAATGTTATGGAATACATCGAGCGCGCGTCGAATAGAATCCCATTTCGAAATGAATAATTCTTCTCTTTTCATATCATAGCTAATCTAGTAATATAGGTAAATAGGATGGTTGGAGGTGTTCGGAAATGGTAGGACAGTTCAAAATTCAAGGTCGACGATGATCCGGTGCATCAATTTTATCGTTACAGATTTTCTTTTCCCACGAGGCATAGAGTATTCAACAACGATAATGCAGTCCTCAAAATTCATCATTCATCTCTGCCTGGAAAGCTAATTCGCAAGGCGTGGTATTCTAGATATGTCAAAACTAAGCTAGCGGCACGTGTTTGCATTGTTAGAAAAATACCCGTACTCTACATACACTGTTTCTAATCTTTTGCTACATTTGGTTTAATCCCCATGCTTCCACAGCACGAATAGTCGGAAATGTTTTTGATTATCCGTAATAGAACAGAAGAGGTAACAAAGCTTAAATTTATTGTTAAAGCTCTAATGAATACATCAAACTGCGGTCGAATCAACTCATTTATTATTTGCACATGACCTCTGTACATTTGATAAATTATTCCTAAATACATTGAAACATATGTATTTATAATGAAATATCATGCAATGGGCTGTGTAAACTATAAACTATAATTTCTATCAAATAGCTGCTTTTATGTCAACAGGGCTTTGAGACTCAGTTAAGTTGGATCTCGATTTTTGCCATTGTATGTAGGACATTGGGTTACAAGAACAAATGCGAATTACGAATAACTCCGTATTAGAGATAAGGATATTTTAGTTCAAGTATACCTATACACAGAAATCCGTATGTGAAGATACTAAAACCTCTGTGTTTATTGTAAAAATCTAGTTTTAAACATGTGGATATATGTATATACACATGCATAAGTATACATATACATATATGCACATACATGTACATAAATAATTGCCAAGAAATTAGAAACACTCGCAACTTGTCGCAAATAGAGTAAAACGTAAGGTTAATAATATACAAATTACACAAGCGCACCATAAAACATGGCAAGGGTAATCCTAGTGGAATGATTGTACAAACTGAAGAAATATACATTTACATATACATGATATAAATTAATAGACTAGAAAAGGTTATTTAGAGAGCTTATCTAATTCCGATCTTGTCACAATAGATCATTAACATAATCAATATACGGTTAAAGCTGTATTAGCTACATTCACTATTAGAGATAATATTTTTTATCCATTTTTATAGTTATTCAATTTCTTGTACAACAATTTTTCAAATTTCACCGCAAAATGCCCAACGAGTTCTCGTAGTGAAAATACGAGTCCACTCACCTTACAGATGGCATTAAATTGATTTTTGCCTTCTCGCGTCGAGTTATAAATACAGAGAAATCTCAATGTGAGCTCATTTCTATAAGATTTATTGCAGTGCTGTATTCGTAGCTATACCTTTTATTCTATATTATATACTGTCCTAAATTTTAAACACACAGCACAACAATGGCTGAAAGCACAATGGCAAGAAGAGAGGAGCAATCTGCATCTTAATAAATCTTTTCTTCTGCATACGTAGCGGAGCGATGTCACGTCGGAGGATATGTACTAGTGGATCACTAGGTGGGGCACAGATCTGAAACATAATTATGTTAAAAATTTTCAACATCTCTTGCAGAAAGTAGGTACGTTGCCAGACCTTACGTACCAACAATGAATATTCATAGAGGCTTTATTCATAAATACTTACAAAAGTAAGCTAATATTTTACCCGCAATTGCTTATTACTGATAACTTGATATGATAATATCCCCTCCCCGCCCCTCCCCGCATACATCTACTTCTACTCCTACTCTACTCCAACTCCTATTCCTACTCCGACTTCTACCACTTCTACTTCTACTCCTACTACTCCTACTCCTGATCCTACTCCTATTCCTGATCCTACTCCTACTCTAATGAATATGATAATAATGTTATACTCACAGTGCACAAGTCCTCGTCATCCTCGTCCTCCTCCTCGCCCACCTCGATCACCCGCAACCTCCGCTAACCACCTCGTGTTATACCTGGAATAGTAATAAATGTTTTTAGTATAGGAACACATAAAAAATATTATGTAAGTATTAATGTAATCAATCAATTAATTAATATGTAATAAATTTTATAATCGCATTTGAAGCTACTGAACATCTGCTTACGCGAAAAATAAATTGAAATAATTTAGTGTAAACCTGACAAGTTTGTAATATTTCAGATGAAATATAATTACAATTGCCATCAAATATTATAAAAATGTTTCACTCACCGAGCACAAATCCTTGTCCTCCTCGTCCACCTTGTTCTCCTCGTCTTCCTCGTCCTCCTCCTCGTCTAGCTCGACCACCTCGAACCACCGCCAACCACCTTCAACGACTACTGCTAACCACCTCGGGTTATACCTGGAATAGTAATAAATATTCTCAGTATAAGAACACATCAAAAACATTATGTAAGGATTGATATAATTAATTAATTGATTAATAATATAGTAAATATCATTAGCGCTTTTATAACTATTGAATTTGTGCTTGCGCGAAAAATGAATTGAAATAATTTATTGTAAACATGACAAGTTTGAAATATTTTAGATAAAATACAATTACAAATGCCACAAAATATCATGAAAATGTTTTACTCACCGTGCACAAATCCTCGTCCTCCTCCTCGTCCACCTCCGACTACCTCCAACAATCACCGATAACCACCTCGGGTTACACCTCGAATACTAATTAATATTTCGAGTATTAGAACACGTCAAAAATATTGTGTGAGGATTCATGCCCAATTGCAATTGCAATATGTTTGTTTCTGGTCGTTTGGTTCTTTTGCTGATTCAAAATGTTATCCGGAGCATGCTTATTGGTTCGATAGTACAAAACATGACGTTTCCATTAGTCAAACTTGTAAGCTTGAAAATTAGTCCGCAAGGTCAAAAGTCACCAGGTCAAGGACCTGGACAGCCAGAACTACGGAGCGCTTGTCAAGGAAGTCGAGTTTCACCAGGTCGCGGACCTGGAGCGCAAAAACTATGGAGCGCTCTTCCTGGAAGTCGATTTTCACTACGTACCGGACCCCGAGCGCAGGATCCAGGAGGTTGAGAACCCGGTACTCGAAATTTGCGGAGCGCGATTCTCATCCGTCCGCTCCACTGCGCGGTTGTTTCGAGACTGAAGAATTCGGTTAGCTGAATCTTAAATCGATGACGTCAAATTTTGGTGACGTTACTTTTCGAACACCCGAACATCCAAACTTTGGTTTCGAACTTCAATACTGTGTATGATGTATCATGATGTATGATGTACGATGTACGATGATATGATATGATGCATAATGATTTCAGTTTTAATTTTAACATTTCACAATGAGACAAGAAATACGCATTTTATCTTTCCTGCTGATTCCAGACTCAAGTGGCTAGGCCCTTCGATGGTCAGCCGTTGACTAGATATATTCTTCAGTTAACAAGTCAGCTAATAACGCTGCTGTTCTGCGACAGTCGGATGATAAAAGTTTTTGCTCGTACCTTTTAAATGTGTGTTAAAATACACTCGAAGTTTGAAGAAGCTCTGTTCTCTCTCCTTATGAAAAATAAAAACAATCGCCGACATTCACTTTTCAGGCCTCTTAATCAGGACACTGCGTTAAATACCGTCTCATATACGAAGCATCCTTTTCATCTCGATTAAAATCAGCGCATCCGTGATGTATTACAGTTACTCCGAATTTTTTTCCATACGAACACTTTTCGAAAAACAATTCTGCTTCTCCACCCAATGTAGATACTTCACTTGCGACTAGCTAAAACAGCATTCCGATTCTATGCCAACGAAAATTTAAGATCGAGCGAGCAAATGAAACTTGTTGGAATAATTATGAATACTAATGTTATGGAATACATCGAGCGCGTGTCGAATAGAATCCTATTTCGAAATGAATAATTCTTCCATTTTCATATTGTAGATGTATTATTGTAGGTAATCTAGTTTGTCTAATAATTACAAATATGAATATTATAGAATACATGGAGGAGCGGGGGGACCAAGAGAACGAAGGTGGTCGGAGGTGTTCGGAAATGGTAGGAGGTGGCAGGGTGTGTCAGGAGGTGGACGGAGAAGGTTGGATGCGTTTGGAGGTTGTTGGAAGTGATCGGCGGTGGTCGAGGAAGTCGAGGACGACGAGGACGACGAGGGGGTGGAGGAGGAGGAGGACAGGGACGAGGTGGACGAAGGTGGTCGGAGGTAGTTGGACGCGGTTACGCGTCTTCTCACCGGGATGATCGAGCTGATAGATATTTCTAAGTCGCAGTCGACAAGTAGTCTTACGTAACCACTTTGTTCCGACTTGATCTCAAGCTTCCATACGGACACTACTTTGGCTGCTACGAATGTCGGTGCGAGCCCGTTAGGTAGAGTCGATAGAGCAGAACCCTCCTACGCTCGCAGGCCCACCTGGGCCCACTTGCCGCCGAAAACTGGTGAACAAAATTTACCCAGGGGTATCCATCTTTATATTCTTCAGTCAACGACAAAGGGGTTAGCCTTACCTTTTTTTTGGCCAAAAAATTTTAGGTCTCCGATTCGATTCGTATGACCCATTTCTGACCAATTGAACCATCAGGAACTCAGAAAACACAACGAAAACAGCATGGACCCAACAGCAGAGAAATTACGAAGAAAATCTTTCGTTTTTTCGTTTGGATCCGTTGCTCGCAGCGTATTCGGACTGCGCACAGTCGATTTCTCCCGCAAAATCACGGTGATACAGAGCATGGAGGAATTGCTCACAGTATTATTCAAAATCTTCACAAAAAACGTAGAGTGGACTCAAATTCTTCTCGAGCACAAATTTTCTTGCTCGAAATCTTCGCCCTATCATTGTCTAGACTTACTGGATCGTTAGGAGTGCGAACAAGAGATTTTGAGACGCAAACGACTATCAGTCGAGGAAATACGAAGAAAATACGGCGAAAAAGGATTTACATCATATTTTCCTACAGGTTGCATCAAATAGAGGCAGTAGAAAAGCATACATCACGTATCGTACATTGGCAGAGGTATGTTACACTTGTCCGCAGGACGAAACTCAAGCTATTTTTCAAAACTGTCTGATATAGCAAGTATTCGTCATATTCTGGTTCAAACAGTGTACACTGTACAACCATTCGCCTCTAAAATAATCAGATTTCTTACGAAATGTTTAATCACAGTATTGCGTTCTCGCAGTCGTTTACTTTAATTGCAACAAAATAAGTACTTCGTAACGTGGTTTTCGCCTTCTTGGATTCACACCTGTATTCGGGGAGACGGGATCTCTCACTGCAAAACCATCCTCAGAGCACCACGTGTAAAATTGCTTCTCCTAATATGTATATTTTATTTACTTTTTCTTTCCGATGAATTCAACATCGATAACGAATAAAATAATTCACTCATTCGAAGTTTCCGTTTCACATAATCAAATCAGAGACATATAAAACATCAACTATACGAGGTATCTTCAAAAATATGATTACAGGGATCTACAATTCAACGAATCTGTCGCTGTCATTGACAACAACGATTGATCTGCTTTACTGGTAACAAAAGATAAGCGAATAATTCTTAACAAAACAATTCAAAACATTGAATCGACAAAACTTCAACGAAACAATTATAAATTCAAGTGAGAGACTACCTGAAAATGAATGAAGAAAAAGGGAATATTTAGAAAGGTATAAAGAAAAGTTCGAGAAACAATTTTAATGAAAAAAATACGATTCATATTCACAATTCTAATCTACTTCACCTGTTAATCGATGATTCTTGTACTGTATGAGTGAATGATTGAATGGGCGAATGAATGAATATATAATATTATTTCGGCTATTGCTATAAATTTATATAACAAAAATGAAAGAAATATTTCCAATTTTCACATTCTATAATATAAAATCTTTTTATAATTCATGCTGAAGAATTAAACCTATATCGATACAATTCTAATGGTCAAATTGTTAAATTACGGCACATTGACACCCAAACACTTGTACTAGAATTAAGGCATATTGAATAAATACCTGAAACTGGGAAGCTATAAATTTGTGATTTTGCTTCCCCACCTTGTTTTCGATTGGCGCATGGTTATTTTATCACTTAAATTCATCTGTGGAATTTGAAAAAAATGGCACTTACAGACTTTCGTAATTATCGTCTTCATCCGTTTTAGTATTTTCATATTTGTGATACACATGTGACAAATATACTGTACTAATGCCATTTGCATACATTTTTTTTTTCTAAGGGGTGCTCTGAGGTAGCCGTTTAATGATTACCAGTTAATTAAGCAACATCATTTCGTTGACTATAAAATATTTCTCATTCGATAGACTACTTCCTTTGACGTCGTCATCAGAAAATTATACTCGAAATCTGTTATTTCTTTTTTTTTTTTTTTGAAAATTAAATCCGAATGTTACCGTAGGTGGCTGTTATGTACGTCCGTACGCGATTCGTAAATCGCAATATGACACTGATTTTGACAAATAATTAATCGATTTTCGGACAGTCTTTTCCCTCAAAGTTTCACAACCAGAAAAATTATTCGTCGCCCACATTTGCTTGCACAGGCGAAATTGTACAGGTGCTCGACACACCCGAAGGGCCCTGGCGCATGTGCGATATCAGCTTCCCCGTTACTCGCATTGTCGCCGTGTCGTACCCGTAGTGGGGGAAAATGGCAGAAGTCGAATGAATCGGCGTGGGAGTTTATTTAGTAGGGCGGTACACGTGTACCGCGATGCGTTGCAGTGTTTACAATATTTTACATACTCGCCCGGAATTATTCTGCGTCGTCAATCTGGCACTTTTTAACCTGGTGGTTAGAGCCGCTCTACCACCTGGAGCAGGTTAGTTATACTCCTCGGGTCGATAACGACATTATTTTTAGTCGATTTCTAAGGGAATTGGGGTGTTACGTCCTTACGAATCAGGGGTGACGCGGACGATTTGTATCACGATTTATTCACCCCTGCCGTTGGGTGTGAATGGAACTGTATGCAAATTACGTCGTTTCGTCTGTGTGTATGTGAAGAAAACGCCCAAATATTGAATTTAAGTCCCTTGGAACGAAGTTAAGTCACCGTTGATTGCATTGTAAAAGTTTTATATTCGTAAACACCGTAGCAATTTATCCATCGACACAAAATTGCATTTATTTCTTATTACTCAAAGCAATAAAATTACAGTCAAACCAGTTACCAACTGATGTTTATCCCTTCAGATGCATAATTATATAAAATAACTTAGCCTATGGTATCAAACCTTTTTTTAGTGTATTCATGATTGAAATAATTACGTGAATGAAAATTTTATTTACTTACATGAGTATCTATAAGTTAAACTTCACAATTTTCAATCTTAAATCTGGGTGTCAGTGTGTTTGCATTATAAGATTGACGATTTGTCGTTGTACTTAATAAGTAGCTTTACACTTATTGACTGTACCAGTAATGATCTGGTAATGATTAGTCCATTGCCAAATGTGTTAATTATTACCTTCGATCACAAGTACGCGTGTTGTTACGGATTTCTATTTCCGCTTTATGTCACATGCTTATTACACAAAGCAAAAAATTTTCCTAATATTAACGAATCTTGGGTGCGCCACAGTCACTCCAGTGTCCTTCTAATAAACATTTCTGATTTACCATTTTAAAAATACCTATATCGAACAAACATTTTCACATTATAACCCATAAAAAATTTTCTTCTTTTTCTTATATTGTTACTAGATTTATTTTCGCCCGTTCATTTATATTCTTGTCTTTTTTTTTTTTTAATTGCAAAAAAAGCTAGTTATGCAACATTATCAGATTAACCGAATTTTCAAAATTGCACGTAAAACAAGCAAAAAAACAAAGAAGTAAAATGAATCTTGTTTGCCCGTCAAACACAAAAACTGTAAACTCCGTCAGAAAAGGTTTTCACTAATTTCAGTTGTACGGAAATTGAAACTAGAGTGCAAGGAATAGAAAGATTGAGAACAAAAGTATTGAGTTGAAGTTAATCGTTGATCTATGGAGTTCTAATTGTGTAAGCAGGTGACTGGCTCAAGGTTTTCAGATTGTTTCATATATGTATACACATTGTATGCGTACAACTAAATAATTCATATTAGTAATCAAGAACAATCTAACGAACTGAACGTTACACCGACAATGTTGTCGAAAGAGGAGCATGTAGGTTGCGCGTTAAATCATTCAAACACTCATAGTGTATCTGGGAACTAGGTGTTATCCTAAAAGTCCACATAGCACATAAGCAGTGAGTCTGGCACGTGCAACACGCCATAAGGTCGATATGACAAGGCTGTACAGTCGCTAGCTACCAGCAACTAAACTTGTATACATATCTATGTACTTGTAGGCTGCATGTACGTAGTTTTCAGCCCTGTAACTTCTTTTAGAATAGAAACGGGGTTAATACGTTTTGCCTTGGCTTCTGATATCTGTATAAAGACAATTGAATCTGCTGTGCCGAGATATTTGCATCGACGTCAGAGCGTCGAAAGAACCGATGTACGATTAATTGAAAGATACCTTGAAGTCGAGTGGATCAATCAAAGTGACATCTTTCAATTTTTTAAGCAACAATAGTGAAACAATGATTCTTTTCTGGATTTACGCGTCGTTAGCAATAACGTGTGTATTCGTTGTGCCGAAAATTATTTACCTTTGATAATTTTCCATGGTGGTCGTAGGCTAGGCACCGCGTAAAAGAATTGCACAGTTTGTAAAGAATAACAATTAAAGGGAAATTAACAAGAGGGTCGAGACGGATGGCGCTCTGCCAACGTATTCACCATAGGAACTCACTTTTCTATCGATCCAACACCGTCATTGGGGGAGGCTAAAAATACCTACGGTGGATTTCCTACGTAGTTCGAAAGTTTCGATAAATGCTCAGATATTCTACAATGCGGTATCTTTGAATATTCCAATAATTTGTAAGATTTACCGAATTTCATGTTCTTTTAAGATCAGCTGCATACATTCCGCACTTACAATTAGTCAAATGGAAGTTTCAGTATATAAATACTCAGAGTTTATAAATCGGACATGGATTACAATTCCGTATGGTTTGACTTCAGTTTTTAACGAAACGTGTAACCACAAATTCGCAACGCTGTAGATGCTATGCTGGGAGTTTTTTCACGATGCGTCCGAACCGGAAACGCAGCTGATGCGTGGAATTAGGTCGGTTCGACGTTGAAAACTGACAGCTTTGACGGAGTATGTCCTTTCATAATCATCAATCAAATGGTTTCACATCTCTCTGCGTTGTGTAAACGTGTGTTAGCTCGTTAGCAATTCAAACCGCGAAAGGAGTATAAAAAATTAATGCGATTTCCGCATGCTGGAAAAAATTGCAATGAGAAGACGTGTGTGATTTTTTTTCAGAACCATCAAACTTTTTTTCAAGTTAGGAAATTCGGACGGATTTTCCTTTTCTTCTCTTCTTATTAACTTGACGTTAACATTGCTGACGATATGATGGGACGGAATTTTTTATTTTATTACACGCCACTGCAACGGAGACTGAAAAATAGTGCGTACCGGTAGTTCCTGTCGGCATTTCCGGTAACCAGTGAAGCATTGATATGACGTAGTAAATAGGCTATTGTGCCGTGTGCACGGTGACGCGTACCTCAAATATGTGGAATTAGTTTATTCGGTGGTCAGTCAACGGTAGGCTCACTTACGGATGATACGTGAAAGAATTTTAAACTTTAATATCAAGGTCTCAATTACTGAAATCACCGTCAACAAGTAATCCAGAACGTGAAATTCATGAATAACATACCGCAAAACTCTACGAAGACAAAGTTTTGTACAAAACAATTATACCTCAGCACACGCGAGGTGTGAAAATAATTATCAAGTCTAAACCCACTAAAGTATTTGTGAATTATAACTCAATAATCAACTAGCGAAACAGAAATAAAGAGACAAAAATGTATACAACTATTTTTGACACCGTAAAAGTTCCATTTTTACCTTTGAATTGTAAAACAGTTATTCCCAGTAATAATCTAGCGTGTCATGGCATTGGTTTACTCTACCCTATTTATTATACAGGTAGGTATATACCTTCATGTACACGTGTGCACACACTTTTCGCTATATTCATCCCCTGCGTAACTTTTATGCTCACGAAGCTGGTATCAAAACTGATGCTTCACTGATCGTTCTCAGTCACGTGATCGCGTGAACTCAGCTACACGCTTAGTACACGCATCTTCGGAATTATTCATCGTCTTCGAGGCTTACCTACAGGATGAAAGATAAATTGGTCGAAAGACTAGCGAAGCAACATGCAATTTGTGACTGGTACCCTTTATATTATTTGTAAACCACCTTGTTGAGTTTTAAAATCGAACGACACTGTAATGGTGGGCGAAAGCAATCTTCCACCATGTTATGTGTTTCTCTGCACACGACGAAATTCTGATACTCCAGAATATGAAAATACATATCTATGCGGCGATACAACCGAAAGTTGGAACTCCAAGTTTTTGGTCCGTTTCCAATTAGACTTGACTTCACCGGAATCCATCACACCCGGCCAATACATGACAGTCTTTTCCTTCCAGAGGACGAGGTGGTGGTCATTGAACACCTTCCGGGTCGTCGGGTACATCTGCAAGATTTCTTCTGGACTGGAGCTGATGATGCGCCCCCATGGTTGAACCCGGACCAGACACTGACACTGTATGAACCTCGCACGGTCCACCATACCGCAACTGTTTATCTCCCTGCCGACGGAAAAGGCGAAGACGATGATCAAGGCTGTGCAAACTGCATTGACCCGATGCCAACTCTCTCCGATGTCGATCAGGACATCGGAATACTCATCGGGGACGATCCAGGACCACGGTGAGCGTTCAGAATATTGTACGAATTACCAAAGGATTTACTCTTTCAATGGATGGTGAGGTTTCTATGATAAATGAAGAAGGGAAGATAAACAGAGAACAATGAGATCGTACTATTTTTCACTAGCTATTTAGCAGTTATTTCATTACCAATTTTGGTAAGCTTTCGCTCGCATACATTCAGATACTGGCTACTAACGGTCTTACGAGCTGGCGAGACTGTTCCACCAAGAGTAGAGCTTCGTCTGGCCAGACTTTACAAAGCTGCATTTTCACGCCAGCAAAAACAGCACCTTGGGATATTGTCTCATTCAGCCCGTTTGCGGAGAGCTGCATGGAGAATAACAGGACGTGACAATCGGCAAAAACGCGATGGCCAACGAGTGAGTAAAATATTCTAACAAAGACGTTTAAAAAGAGAATTAACTGGGGCCCAGTATTGAAATTTGCGTTCAGTGGACATGAAAACTTCGTGCGTTTCCATCTAAGTAAAAAGAACAGACATTGTAAATTATCAGTTATCTTATGCGGGTAATATTGTCGTTCAGCCGTGATCGTCAATCGTACGGGCAACGGCTATATCTTGTCGTTTGGCATTTTCTCGTATTGGATAACGTTAAAGTTTCCTCGCGTGCAGGTATACCTACACTCGTTGAGCGCCGACAATGACCTATCGATTGTACCCGTTGCTAATAGACAGAGTAGCCGGAGACGCACGTTGCTGTATAAATATATTACGCGAAGGAGCAGTGCCCTACGAGATTCATCGTCGTGTTGTTCATTTATTTAACGTCATTTTTTTTTCTTGACGAGAGAAGGGGAGATTGTATCACAATGGTTACTTTTTCTACAGCACTGATTTTTTAACAACGGTGTAAATCTTATAAAACGTAAAGTAATTTGGTGTTTAAAACCGTTGGTTACATCAACAGGCAATTAGCAAAACTGAGTCCCAGGTCAAGGCGTCCATGTCGCCCGAGTCACTGCTCGAATCCGGCCAAACGGTAACAAAAAATATCGATCCTGCGCCGGAAACTGTCAAAGTGAAGCAGATGCGAGCGGTGAAGATTCCTAGAAGGGATTCGGTGATACTCGATACTGACAACGAGTCCGACTACCTTGATGTGGCAAAAGATCGTCACGACCCTCAACAGTTGGCGGACAAAATACCGATAGTAAGCAACTTGGCTCGGCCTGTCAGTCACGACGCAACCGTTCTTCCGTCCGGAGAACAAGACCCTATAAACAATTCAACACTTTCTCATTTCCTAAATACTTCTACAATTCATACCCGGCATGAGCAAACTTCAAGATCGCAAGAAATAAATTTCGAGAAAGATGCTAACTCCTCGGAGCCTTTCGAGGCTACCCAAGCAAAATTACGTAACTTGGAAGTGGGTAAGGTTCAAGTGATGATGCAGAATATGAGCTTGACCGAGGACGGTGCGACCAGACTTATTTACTCGGTACATCTTGGCGGTGAACCTGTGCCGGCAGCTAGCGCTGCTCGCGACATGGCTTTGCTTTCTGAGCAAGAAGTCGCCCTCGAATTAGGCGCTCCGGTCATCATACAAAGCGAACGTGAGTCAAATGAGGAATATTCTTTTCTTGGCGTTAATAAATTGTAGTGGGTCAGGAGACTGGAAAATACGGTCAAAATCAAAATAGAACTCGATTTTCATTAATGGGTAGATTCGAGTCGAGGAATGTACTAATTCCGAAATGAATAACTACGTTGTACGGATTTTCTAAATGATATTCGGTGAAAAATTTTAAATAATTGATCTCGTTAATTTTCCGTCGTAAGCAAGTATATTCATTTATTTCAAGTCTTTCAAAAAGCTGGAAAATGGGTAGATATCTTATACGATTTTTGTAAGATTACGCGAGGGAAACCGTTTGAAAAACATGTCTATGGTTGTTATCGAACTACGCTGTCAGCCATGACACGTGTCGAAGTTTCGTAATCAAATCTGAAATCAATTAGCCAAAAAAACGTACGTTTTGATTTTCAGTCGCATCGCCTCCTGAGCCTCTTATCGTCAGCCAACTGTTCGAGGACGGGTCAATGATACCTGAAACGTTGTATTTGCTTTTCAGCTTATCTCAAGGAGACGCGACCGCTAGCTTTGTCACGTCGGAGAGATGCCTGGGTTCTGATTGGCGCCGCAGCGGCTGCTCTGATGATTCTTATAGTAGTTTTCATCGGGCTTATCTTTTTGGCGAAAAGAAAAAGGGCACAGAGCGCGGTGGCGGCACCTCCACCTGAGAGCATATTGAAGCGTCAGACCGATTACGTTTCGGACACAACCGGACTCGACAATACTGGTTACACTTCAGAAACTGAGCAACGGGTATCCACAATTATTGCTCCGAGCTCTGCCAGCACCACTGCACTGCACATGCGAATTCTAAAACAGTTGGCCAAGGCAAAGATTTGGATTCTAACTATGCACCCGCACACCATGCATCGCTGTTTCTGTGTGGTAGCTTTTGGAAATTATTAAAAGTATGTTATGGCAGTGGTATTTCGTACACAGATCGCCAACTCATGAATTACTTGCGGCCTATGATTGGAAATGTTTTCTGGATTCTGGACATCGAAAACTCTTAGTGCTTATTTAAAATTCTTCCTTTTGTCACGAGTCGTAACACAAATCACTTGCACTGATGTTTTTATTTAATCAGCAGATTTAGAAAACGAGAGGTACTCGCAATTTCAATGATTTTCACATCGTCATCACTGTAGTCATTTTTTTCTTTTAAAAAATTTTTTGTTGCAGCATTAACAGACATGGCTTAAATTCCAAGTGAATTGTATGTTACTGCGATTTCTAATATCTCATGCACAGGTTTGAGAGGAAATGTAACAAACGGTCAATAAGATGATTAGACAAAACTTGTACAATCTGCATGGTACATTGGCTGCATGAGATTATAGCTGCGCGTTTTATTGCGTCCGTGCATCGAACCATAATAAAGTAAAATGAAGTCGCGTGCAGGGGTTGGAATTTTGGTAAAGATACTGTTGGACAAGAGAATGCCAGAAAACGGTATGCAAATGAACCACATAATCGTCTCAATCAGGGGGAGGAGACGAGCCAAACAAGCCAATTTCAAACTATCCGGGTTATAAATATCGAAAACAACCAAATATACCGATATAATTTGATCCCACGACAATATCGATTATAACAAACAGCCCCTCTACGCGTATGTATAAGAGAGCCGAATATAAGGCGAGGTTCCTTTCTTACCTTGTCAGACCGAAGGCACCAGTCAAAGGCTCAGCGCCGGTAGTCGGCACGGATCGCCTCTGACCCCGGGGACTCCTGAAAGTGTGGTCGCCGACATACACCAGGATCTTACCGACGAGGAAGAAGAAGAAGTAGAGGAACTCAAGGCGAGGTCGTTGACTCCTTGGGGGGGTCAAGAGTATGCGGCGGTTCTAAAGAGACAGAGGTATGAGGTTATACATGAAGCTTCACCAGTGAACATTTTTCCTCCAGTACTTTACAGAAAATTTACCAGAAAATTTCCTCATTTTGTGGATAATCGTAAAATTGAATCATCAAGTTCTGTACGTGTCTTATTTAATTGATTCTTATGGGAAATATGCAGGTTTTTGTATTTTCAAGAAAAACTGAACTGATATTGAAAAATGATAAAAAGCCCCAATTTTTTTTTTTTTTTTTTTTTTTTGTTGTGAAAACGATCCTTTTCTGCAGAATTTTAATTTCTCAATGTTAACTTTGCTGTTTCACTCGTTCTACAAATGCACATTCGTTTTAGACCTGGTCGTCGAAGAGTCACTCAGACGAATGCAGTCGATCATCCTCGGACACCGGACTCTATGGACGTCGCCGATGCCCTGACAACACTCGAGAACGGACACATTCCTCAAAAAAGCAACCCCAAAGAGGACCTCACCACTTCACCGCACTCATACTTGTCAATGCCATCGTGCAAACAATTTCCGCGAATACGCAGCGTCGAACCTTTGTCAAGAGTCCTCGAGCCTGTTGTGGTAATGGTTTTATTCCTCCCCTAGATGTAGTTTGTCATTAAATTCTTGAAAGTCACGACGTTTAATCAAGCGATACAACGCATGCAATTATTTGATAACGATCTACGCGATATTTCGCTCCTCGACAATAACGACAAACAACAATTGAATTTTATTGGCATGGATGTACGCGATTTCCTGTTGTCTCAACAGCCGTGGGCTCTGTTCATGAAAGCAAGATTATAGCGAATATATTTCCAGGTGAGGCACTTGGACATGGAGTTCGATTCTCCGGAAATGCAAAGAAAGAACGACGACTTTGAAAGGGGGGACAACGAGACGTATTTAATAAGGTCTTCAAGCGTAATGAACGACCCTGGAGTGGTTGGCCCTATAGTTTGGGACCTACGGCGGCAAAAAGCAATGGAAGGTTCGTCGTTGAATTACCGGTTACGGTTGTACCTCGACTGAAGTGCTGATAATACGAGCTTTTGTTACAATAGATAAAGAATAAAGTTCGCAATGACTAAATACAGCAATTTATTGCGAATAACCTCAGCACCGAAGTCGAGTTGAACACTGCGAAGCAGTAAATAATATAGCCAGGGCTGAGTTTTGTCCTGTTCGTCACGATCCCTGAGAAGGTTTCCCATGCTCGCAGAAACAACTTGTTCCGAGACGGATATGGAGCAACGGATTCCAACGATTACGGGTCCCGTGGGTCGCGCCAGGAGACGTCTCCACGAACTCCTCGAGGACTCGTTCACTCTCTTCGGTAACAGGGAAGCCAAGCCAAAAGATTCGGCCCCCCACAGGCCTCCATCGCGTCTCCCGTCACCGGAGTACATCAAAATGCCATCAGAAAACAGGGGAAAGTCTGCCACTGTCAGGTGAAACACTTTTTGCACTGGTTATATATTTATTCGCTCTGACATTGTCTCGAAACTATTTCCAATGACTCGATATGCTTCGAAGTTTTCTTTTTGATCGCTTATGTGTTTTCTCCAAATACCATTCGTATAATTAATCTTCAACTATTACCGGAACATCACGGCATATTTATATCGTATCAAAAATTTTTCCTCAGCCCGGTTGCAACTCCTGCATCCGAGACGAAAACGAGGCCCAGAACATCTCTGCCGCGTAGGGGGCTGGAAGTCGACATCCCCGAGACAGGAGTATCGGGGCCTCATCCTCGTGGGGCCTGGGGGTCGAGACCCCTCAGTGCCGGACCGTTTCACAGGCCCAACTTACCAGAAGTAGATACTGTCCGAGTTTTGGCTGACTCCAGATTACCACCGGAGGATCCGGCGATGCCTCTGATAGCGGCGATAAAAAAAGAACTGGAAAAATTCGCCCCGAATTCACACTGATGTTCATCTTCATTATTTATAACTCGTCTGAATTAATCATCTAATCACATCGTACGTCAAATGTAGACCGTAGAGTTTAGTTAACTATATATAATTCTGTGTTAAGTCGTTCTTCGCAAATTTACTTATATTGTTTGTTAATTACTATTTGTTGTTGTTGTTGTTGTTATTATCATTATTATTACGTCTCTGTTTACCGTAGTTATAGTTATAATTGCGAGTTTACGGAGATTTTAGTATCACTGTAAATACTCAATTCATGAATCGATATTCTATGCTTACGGCAGTTGATATTTTACCACAGTTTTCGGTCATTTTCCGTTAGGAATTTAGAGATGTGCTTGATTCTTCAGTCACACTGGTGCAGCTTTGTTCAGTTTGAAAAACAGAAGAGTTCATGGTTCGAGTTAATTTGTACGTACGTATAATTTTACGGATCATTTAAGTGTAACATCATAATAATTCGATAGCTATATTATTATATACAAATTATACGGATTTGAAATTATACATTGATTCTATATATCGTCTTATACTATTCGTAAAATAAACTTGATATTTCAAGTAATTCTCGGGGAGTTGCATTTTTATTTACGATATGAATTGTGAATGGTTTATTGAGACCAAAAATAATATAATGGGTAAAAGGCTGGCATCCGCTTGTACGCCATAGAAACGTAAAAAATGCGAACAAGTGCACATTTATAAATTGACCGAATAATACATCCTGAAAATGTCTCACTGTAATGGCATTGCTTGGATCGCAAGTGTCATTCTAATTCTAATCTTATGTCGCGAGTGAGCGAATTTCTTTTTCAGATGTTCGTTTGTTCAAACTTGAATCGAGTGTCCTCAACTACTTCTGAAATCAAAATCAGCACAGAGTTTTGCGAATGTTTTTGAAAGAATACGACCGTCTCAGCATCCGATCAGACACCGCAATTGGTTCCTGAATTGTCAAGTCAACGGTCATTCTTCACGTATAAGCGAAAAAAGCCACGGATGTTGTAGCCGTTAGGAGCTAAAAAATTAGGTTTAATGGCTTAGAATGAAGGGGAAAAAAGAAAACAATAACTAAATAATTTTTAATCCAGAAGAGAAGACTGATATACCAATATGAATGCTGTGAGGAAACTCACAACGCGATACATTTTTCCAAAGTACGATACCACTACCAGTACCGGGGTAAGACATCCGTTGCTATAAGTGTTAGAAGGAGTGGGTGCCATGACGCAAGACGTTAAACTGTAAATATTAAATGAGAATCAGTGGAGTTAGCTGTCATCCGATGACTACCGAGGGGTTAATCATTCTCAAAGGTAGTGAAGGCAAACGCACTGATTCGAAGTCTGTTGAAATCTATGAAACTCATAAAGGGAGCGAAACCCATAAATTTTGCAATTATTCCCTCCATCGCCAAATGCTTAACCCCTATACTGCTACAGATTTTGTACATTTATTGCAATCAAGTGACGCGTACCCAACATTCCCTTGAGCGTGATATTCCATTCCGTGTCTCGAACAGCACGATTCGGGTAAACTGCACGCAAACGAGCCGAGGAAATCTGCGGCTGAGGTATAAATTTTTTGATTTGTATACAACTTGTGACACCAGTCTAGATATCCCTTCACTCCGCAGCACTTGAACTGAGGTGAACGAAGGATCAGACGTTGAAAGAAATTAATTCGAAGGGTGGTGAAATTGTTAGGATAAATTTTTAACCGCACGAAGAATTACGCACAGTTAAATGAAGATAGTCCCAAATAGTTGGGTCGCCAATTCTTGACTGGGTTTTTGCAAGCATTCGGAACTCGGCGTCAACTTCGACCGCCAGTTGAGCCGCACTTTGAAGAAACGCGAGGACGACTAACACAACACCCATCACTAGGGTGAAACCCGCATGCTGCGGATGTGATGCACGAATTTATTACACGATTACTTATCGCAGGATCGCGAGTTCGAATTGAATGGATCACTAACAGCTGCCGATTTCTTGGTACCAGTGCGTACTAAGCATAACCCGCAGGCGGCAAGGGCCAAGAGAAGAAATGCCAATCCAAATAGACAGACAACGGAAGAAATGTGCAGCGGATAATCCATGACGACTAGAACCAATTCCCGGTGAACGCAGAGTGCAACCGCAGCTCCAAAGTAGACAAATCCCATTACCTTCAAAGAAATATTGTTATCGCGTACAGTGAGTTCAACTGATCGAATTATATGCGCTTGAACGTGTTTGATTTTGTGAAAAATTATTTATACATACCAGGGTGAAGCAACTTAGAATAACGTAGAACAGTCGAAAGTTGTAATAGCACGTGGTGCGAATCGGATACAGTCTCCGGTTATTTTCTCTCCTCGAATCCGAGGGTAACGGCTGGATCATCACACCTTGATCGACTTTCAATTCCGGCGTGGATGCGGTCGTACTTCTTGGCCAGGGCTTGTTTATTACTAATAACAGGGCGAAACGGCTATCGAATAAAATGATATTGTACAACTCAGAGCTCCAGGATAGGGTATTATTTCCAGGGTTATCTTGGATTAGGCGAATGACGGTGATAGTGGCATTTGTTTCATCGACGTATGAACGATTAATAACGTACTTGCGGGTAGAGCCGTGGATTTTGTCTTTCTAACTGAATCAGATTTCCCCCAGCTTGAAACGGCGTCTTTTGATAACGAATGGAAATTATGTGATCGATTCGAAGGAGACTTGTGCCTGAATCTTTGGAGCCCGTGACCGGTAGATATGGGATTTTGAAGGTTTTGCTGCTATTGAAGACATTAGATTTCAGATCGCGATTATACGGCTATTGAGATGATTTTATAATAATCTGGTGAGAATATTCAGAACTGACAGCTTCGTATGTTTAATTTTAAACTGAACGTGCGAAGTTCAATCATTCGCTACTAACTGTACGTGATATTTACCTGTTGACCGTTAGGTGATCGTGTCGCGAAGATTGGTGTTTTCGGATAAATTCGACCAGTCGTAGACTCTGCGTCATCGCTAAAAAGCCTAGGTGATTTTTAAAAACACTGCGGGTAAAGACTTGTTTAAATTTACTTCAACTTATCGTTAGAAGGATTCGATATAATGCTTACGCTTTTTTCTGTACGGAAATCTCGTGGATTGTAGATAAGTTCTGAGAAAAGTGAAAATCTTCGTTGAAGATGCTTGAAATATATAATACACATCTTTAATATCATTAAGACAAATGTCACGTCTGGCTTCGCTTTGCAATCAAAGGTTAGATTTGGCAAGGAAATTTACATCTTTTTGTTTCACATAATTGACATACGTTGATGTCTAATTTTGAGTTTAACTTGAAACTCGTTAGTTACGACTGTTAATTTATCTAATCAGGGAATTCAACATTGAAATCATTGAAATTTGATATGTCAAAATGTGAAGGAATAACTGACCGGGAGAAAGCGACAGCGGCGATGTCTTCCGGTGATATGATTTCACTTTTGGCTTGAAATTCAATTCTTGATAACGATGCTTGTAAACTTATACGCTCCAAACGGTTTTCTTCGTCATCAATACTCGATTCTAGGGATTCGGCAGACATTCTTTGTAACATCGGTTTAACGCAGCTTTGACGTCTCTAATGAAATATCGTATACATTCAATTCAATACAGTCAATTTTTTCATCACCAAAATCGACAATTTATCATAAAGAATTCGAGTTATAAAAATGACGATTAAAATACAACGTCATTATATGTTTGCCAGTCGTTTTCAATTGATAAGCGATTCAACGCATATATCAGACTTGCTGTTCAATTAGTATTTCTACAAGTACGGCACCGTATTCGCAATTTCGTTAGTCCTTCAAAATATCAGTGTAAAAAATTTAAGAAGTTTCTAATTTACTATAGCGTGATTCTACATCAGAAATTTATCTCATCGATTACTTGAAAACTTTTTTTGTATAGTGGAGCCAACAATTTCTTTGTACCTGTGTTGTTTAAGCGTTATGTAACTATACTTGATGATAGATTTCGTTTCGTTCAAATCAGTGAAATTTCGGACGTAAGTGGAGAGTTCGACAACGTCCCTAGTGGATACTGTAGGGTAGATGTATCGGACAGACACTAGACGCACTATGTTTTACCACCTTAGTACTGTACCATTTATGGCCATATCCATTGCGTGTGAAAAAAGCTTGGCCACGAATGACACAAAAGTACTAGGCCGGCTTTAAGCGCTGTAAAGTTGAATTTCCAAAAAATCGATCAGTCAAAAGCTACACCGATATTTACTGCAGAAGCTCTTCTTGTGATTGGATGAATCACTGAATAGATTTCAAGTAATAGAAATAATTGAAAAGCCTCGCATGGCTGGCCAAGGATGAAGCAATAACTATAAACGGCATCACTACTCTATACCTCATCCATTAGATACACTTGTCATTCATGTACGACGATTGATCTCATGAATTTTGAAACTCACAATCATCGCGATTAAAAACATACAATCAATATGATCAAAGATCTTTGAGACAAGAAAATTTGTTGGACTATTCAAAACTGTTCAACAGTCGATCAAAACAAAGCCATTTGGAAAGAACTTAGATGTTGCAAACATACCTTCAAGATTTGCAGGACTTTTTTGCGGTGTGATAAATAATATTCCTTGGATGCATTAATCGGCTGTGTTTTACACATCAATTACCCGTCACATACTTACTTTCGCAAAAATACACTCACCAAATCAACGATACACTCCGAATAATACTACTTATTTGACACGACGTTCGACCGCGTGGGCTCCCGAGCGCTTGCCTTGCGCGAATGACGCTGGCAATCACTTCAACCAATTCTGCGCACGGTTTCGCGCAAGCGCTAAATTCATGTGTGCCGGGTTGTCGTGACGCGCCACGACAGGCGTATCATTGAATTTTTCAAGTCAACCAATGAACGGAGGAACATTTTGATTTCGGTCTATTGGTGGTACATTTAAACAACTTGAATAGCTGCGGATGACGAATAAAAACATATGATTCAATTTCATAATCAACTCGTTGGAATATATTTGATGCAATGTATAATAATTGAGAAGGTAATTACATCGATCATTCATCCTTTTCAAGGTTCCGTACCTCAAAAGGAAGAAACGGAAGCCTCGCAGGATCGCTTTGTTGTCCGTCTATCTGTCAAGACCCTTTTTCTCAGGAACGGATAGAGGTATCGAGTTAACATTAATATCAAATACTAAGGTTTAAGGTCCCTTGAGATGTAAAAAATTCAAGCTTCTAAGCTAATGCAATCAACGGTCATTTATGTCACATATTTTGATACACCCGAACTCACTCATCGAAACCTATACGGTATTTCCTGTTGGCCTAAAATAATGAAATTTATAGAGGAGCAAGGTCTCACAGTACAAGTAAAAGAAAAAGTTGGAAAATAGTTCATTTCTAGTTATATCACATACGGAACCCTCAGGGCGCGAGGCCCAATCGCACCTGTCCAGTTTTTTTGCGATTGACAAAAACTCTTTGCTCCGTGATATCCGTTACAGAATCAAGCTTCGCAGATAACATGCGAATCACCGCAAGATTCTGTTTCGCGGGTGATCAGACAAAAATGTCTATAATGCAACAGGAAAATAGCATAGCATCATACGGTTATACAGCGGTCTTTATTGCCACGCGAACAATCGAATAGGCAGTGTGAATTCAATGAAAGCAGAAGCCGCTAAACTTACCGGAAGATGAAGTTACCCAAGAAAGCCAAAGAAGAAATAGCGCAAATTTGCTTCTCTACACGATGTATGATTTTCTTATTCGGATTAGTTTAGGGAGTTATGTTTTAATATGTGTAATCACAGCTGCAGATAAACAGGATACTTATCTGAAGTTGCTTCCCGATTTGGGTAACAACATTTTAAAATCAAAATTGAATGCGTATTGCCTTGCACAGAAATTTGTTTTACTGGAGCAACAATTATCAATTTATTGTTTTAAACAAATACTAGTAATTTACGTGGTAACTAGTTGACCATTTTAAGGGGGGATTTCCGTGAAATGTTGATAAATATGAGTTTTCATTTTCCAAATTACTAAAAAAGACGCAATCAAAAATTTTTAATACATGGTTTACATTATAGTACTACCTCTACTTTTTGGTCTATATACCACCGTAATCTAAGCCGCGTAGAAAAGATTTTTGATAGCATCTTTTTTGATCATTTTACAAAAATGACAAAATTATTTTTAAACAAATGTCACCGAAATCCCCCTTATCGAAAGAAAACAGAGATGAAATGAAAAAAAAACTTTTGCACAAACTACGCCTCATATTCTACGTTGCTGTTTTATGAGTTTTTGAAATAAAAAATACTCAATTGAATCTCTGATAATTGTTTTACCATAACGTTATCGCTGCAGTTACAAAATAGTCACCTTAGATCGTGTTTTCATGCATAAGTATCTTTATAGACGTGCTTTTGTTACTCACACTAACAATAAATATTTAGAAAGATATCTCGTAAATTTTCTAGGTCAATAAATACCATAATAACATTTAAAAAAATTTGCAGAACTGATTTTAAATGGTGTGCAGATTAACAGTTAACCCATATTTTATGTAGGTCAATACGAAAGATATTACGAGAAAATCGTTAAACAATGAGCAGAGATGCGAGTTCTACGTGAATCAAAAGTAAAAAACAACATTATTTATAACGTTGCCAAAAATATATATACGGGGGCTTTTGAAGAAGTTCAAGCTTATACTCCATTAAACTAATCTGTAATCGTTACACTGATATTACGAGTCAATGTGTACCGCAGCGTTCGTTCTATTAACTTAGGCTGATAAATAAAGCTCGAAACACCACCGTGTTTATTTGAACAGTAAAAAATAGGCTACATTCCATAGCTCGTAATCACGGCGTTCTGTGGGAAAAGTTGTTTTTACGTCTCTGTAACTGTCGGTATGTTTTTGTTGCAAACTTCAATTGATTCAATTAATGAATTGAAATAATCTCGATTATTATTGCCGAATATAAAATGCGCAATATGCTAGCAATAGTTTACAATATATCTATATGACGGAAATTGTGGTTCTTTATTTTTATGGAGAACAAAAGCATTTTGACACGTTGATCAAGGCGATTAGTTCGCGCTCACGAGTATCCAGAGAATTCTGCCACGCCACTTATTGTTAGCGTCAAGTGATCGAATCAACGTGTGAAACGTCTTAAAATATTTTGAGTAGGTGGGAGGAAAGTTTCAATTAGGATAAATATGTCCAGTTCTGGTTTACGTCTTTGGCACGTATAATCCTAGAATATACCTGTTTCTAACAATATGTTATCGGAACGTCAAACAATGCGTGCCAAGTACATGACATTCGTACTATTCCACGATACGCACTCGAATTTCCACGCAACTATCACATGCGAGGAATTTTCCGTAATATCAGAACTTTCATGCCTCAACTGAACAAAAATGAGATACGCAGACGTTGGAAAAAATTACTGCGTAAAAAATGCTGTATCTCCGAGTGGAAGAAATTAATCGCAATTGAGAACCAGTTCCGTCCGGCTTAAGGGCAGACTCGCAATTAACATCGATAGTCGTGTTTGTTGACCGCGTTATGGAAGCTGATGATCTTCCGCCAGGTCACGATCCGAGAAATAATTGTTATGATACGTAAAACTTGGATCATGATTAACGATCTGTGGGACATCGTCCAAGCGTCAAAAAAATCATAAGCGGTTTTTCCAAGGTGGAAGAGCAATTCTAACTATCGATTGAGAAATTCTCAAGTAAAAGTGAACGTTCTTCGTATCGAATGTCTTTTGGATACAACTTTGTGCTCTGTCCCCCTGATAACTTCACTTTTAAGTTTCTAGAGACGCACCGAGTGTTATCGTATCTTCGGTCGGTGCCTCCTCGATACTCTGAAGTTTAATCCCGAAGACTCTAGCAGAGACGGTTGAATATCGTACTCAATAATTTCGTACTAAAATAGGCGATTCTGCGTATGTATTACAGGTACGTCTCGAGCTTGCAGGGCTGTTCGTAATGATAAACGCAGCCAGTTTTACGATCGAACGATGTAAGTATAACCATCGCATAAGCTAACGTAATTTGAAAGTTTATGCGCGCGAACAGCTGCAGTGACTATTTTCTAAATTTCGAGCTCCATGCTCGATCGTGCGCTTCGAGAATCGTTAAATTTTATTATTAGTCACGGTGTGAAAATGATCGTTGAAATACTAGCAATCGTAATAGGGAAGAGCTGGTAATTGAGACGTTCGACTTGATCTTTACCGAAGATCGTTACCGTCCTTAGTTCTGTGTAATCGATTTCACCATTACAAGAATTACGTAAACAGAGTTTCATCGGCATGCTTTGTCTGCGAACATTAGGCCGATAATCCCCATGAATCAATTGAGTGTTACATGACTTGTCCGAGTCAAGTCTTTCAGCCGCGAAGAGGAGCCTTCGTTTCTTTCTTTATCGAGCATGCAAAGTAATGCTAAATTGTTATCTCCGTATAAACCGCAGAAAAAGTAACTTGAGAGAAATCAATCATTAATTGCGACGCTGGTTTGATGCGGAAATCCCTCTTATCGTAATGACGACGTGCAGAATCGAACCACGAGTAATTCTCATCGAAACTTGACTGGATCGGTAATTCTTCAAAATTTCGGTACACGAAATCGGTGAAGTAATTTTTAAACGCAATAGATGTTGATAACTCAGATACTCAAAAGTCTAAAGTCTCCGCAGGTCGTTGGTTATATTGACAATAATATGATTCTCAACTTATGGTGGAAAATAAATATCTTGTTATTTTCCGTTAACAATGTAGTTTTATTATAAACGTACGTAACTTTGTCACGTACTCTTGTTGTCCCAGTTTGACCCTAAATATTATTCACTCTCAGATATTTGGAGATCATTAGTCACGTTCTAACAAATTTTCAGTTGAACATGATCTACTCGAAGTACGATATCAATAGTAAACGCCTACTCACTCGGTAATCTTAACTTTTAATTAATAATCTACCGAAATTTTAGAACCAAAAATTTAGCGCTGAATTCTTTCGGCGAAGCGTCTTTCAATTTGCTAGAAGTAACATCCGAATCGAGAGCGAGTATATACGTATAAACAGCATCGCGCGGAGTCATGTGAAATCGTTTGAAACAAAGAGCATAAAAGTGTGGCAAGTCACGTGAATTTACTATGTGAGCCACTTAAAGTCGCAGCACATCGTGTGACGTCAGGCGACCACTCGAAGCCGTTCGATTATCTCACAACTTTTCGATGTGAATCTTTTTTCCACCCACTAATGTACATGAGCGACGCATAAAGGCGAAAAGTTAGAATTGCGGAATAAAGTCAGATACGTCGGGATTCTGACGAAACATCGATTACCTTTGAAAAAAAGTGAAAAGATAAGCCGACCGAGTTCGCGATGCCGGAAATATGGGTCAGAAGCAGAACTGCAAATGCGGAATTAAGAACGGCGCTGAAACGTTTAATTAAGCTTAATTCCACGGTTTAAACGCGACGCTGAGTAAATTTCCGAGCTAATAAATCGCGCGCGGTACGTTTCCTAGTAAGTAAACTGCCGGCGGTCTCTGCGCCCTGCAGTTTGTAACTTTGCCAAATAATTATCGTACAAGACAGGCGAACCGGCCTCTTGGATTTCAGCCAAAATTTTCCACGCCACGAACTCCCTGAAGATATCGAGCACCGAAACAGATTTTACGAATAAATTGATCGATCGTAGGTGAATATTACACCTTGGGAACTTACCAAGAGAACAAGCCAACGTTTAGTCGAATTTGCGCTTTACAGACGGATGTTTGTATGCGCTTGAAAATGTGATTGACCTACAAATGTAAGCCACGCAAATTGGATGCAAAGCGTGGCCGTATTGACATCGAACTTTACGAAATGTTCGAATCGGGATAATGCGTCGCCGTCTCTTGTGAAAATATCGCGCATGAGTGATTTCTCTTCGAACGCGATAAGGAGGCACAACGTAACGCGATCATCGTTATTATACGCACGGAGAATTCGAACCTGTTGACCGTTTGAGAAAATTATTTTATCGAAAAATAATAATGGTGTATTGCAATCCCCCCCTTTTTATATTTGACATAATATTATTTCCGTCAATATACGATGATTGATTTACGAAAATAACAACTTACTGTTCCTGACATTTACCAAACATTAATAATGCAGCGTCAAAAGGTTCGAGACGCCTTTTCAAGTTTTCAAGTTGTAAATCAATGTCTGGCAGAGATCTGTAATTTTCTGGTGAATTTCAATCGGGGTGAGTGAATTCCCTGCTGAGAACTTGTTAGGAAAAATTTTTATTATTCAGATTCTTTACTGGGATTTTTTTTCATCCTTCGTTAATTTGAGTTATCGTTTTTGCAAATTGCTCCTACACTCAACAGTGACGTAACGAACAGAATAGAAAATATGATTCACTTTTTCCAAGATTTCAGAATTAAAAAAAAAAAAGTTTATTCATGTTTTTACTACGGAATTTTGATGCAGATTATATCAGAGGCTTAGAATAAAACGAAAATTCACAACAAGGAAAAAAAATGCGCCGAAACGAATCCGTTTCGTTTATTGGATCAAATGACATCTTACTCTTTTCAAATAAGGTTTCCTCAATCACGTCCAATTTGTTCGAATAAATTACTTTCAATAGGCCTAATTTGATTTTCTGTTTCTCGAAGGTAGAGATAATTGAAAAAAATACACGCTTGGCTAAGTTATACATAGCAGAATCCCAAAAAGCTTTCATTGCTGGCGTTAATGCAACGATACTGGAATTGATATATAACATATAACTTCACATTTTCGATTCACTTTGTACCCGAAGTCTTTTTTCGGCATAAGACAATTAGCGTACATCGATCAGCTGTTCCTAAAAAGGAGGATATTACCGAGAGAAAATTAAGACATGCAAGGGTTTCGTCTGGGAAAGAAATTTCGATGTATACCGGAACGGCGATGCCGGTACGAAGGGCTTCTTTGAGCCTTGAAGGTCTTCGGTTTGGCGGTAGTTCGGCAATGGTCTTCTGCAAGATTCTGGGTCAGTCAGCTTCAGTTATAATTATACGAATCCAATTAAGCGTTCGTTATCCGGGTTCAGTTTGCAAGTAAGTTTATAGAAAAAGGTCTATGTACAGTAATGTTCATTGATACCTTGGGCGTTCGGCTGACTTGTTTTCACATAATTCGTATAGAATCGAGCTCTGGCACTTTGTTTCGGTCCAGAAACAAATAAGCCGGAAATCGGAAAAGACATTAACGAACATTACCGTACTTCCTCCATTATCCAGAAATGCTTCTTTGCTCCCACTGTTTGTACGAAGCAGTCTCGTCTCGAGTTTAATCCGGTTCATGTTCGCCAAATGTTTCCTTTCGACGTAAAATAGACTTGTTTTTGAGCCGGTCTATTCCGTACCGTGGAAAATAGATAACAATAAACACATCCGTCAAAATCATCTCGTGACATCCGTGTCTCTCCGACGACCCGAAGTGAGCCACTTATAAATTGCTAACAATAACATCTACCTATATCACACACCTTCTGCCCCTTCGCACGTGTCGCTGTGATATCCGACCGATCAACAACAACAACTCGTGCCATTTGTAATGTATGCTGTAGAACGATCGGTGTCCAACCAAGACAAGGGCCTAAGTCCGGAACAATATGTTGTCCGCAGCAACCGCTTTTCGCATCAACTTTGTAACAAATGATCAGACAAAGGCGGTATGAATCCAATTCAGTTATCCGGATAAAACATTTGTTATATCTTTTCTTACATTTGTTACACTTTGTGCCAAAAAAATTAATTTAATTCCAATCGTTGGGTTTTTCAACTCCTGCGAAAACAAGCTCTCGTCGTACATGAAAAGAGGAAAATTATTCCTAAAAATCTTCGATGTTTGTCAACATTGGGGCGATTTGTTTTTACTAATAACAAACTGTCTCTGCCAAATTTCTTACACAAATTTCCACGATGACCGTACGATAGAGTCGTCCTTGGAAAAAATTACAGTATGTGTATAACATTTCAAGTCGGAATAACATTTCAACTTGGAATTTTGCAACAGCAGCCACGGGCATCATTTTGCCGAAGAAGAGTAAATTTGTGCGATCGTCGTCAATTGCCAACGGTCAATAACCGAAACTAACCGCAATAATATACCTTAATACAATACTCATCGTCCGTACCAAAAAACAAAATCAGTGATCAGCTAAGTATCTTGTAGTTTCGAATTGAAAATTTTCATTTTTATATTCTCAAGCCCCAAGATAGAATTTGTTCGAAAATTATTGTTGCCGAGAAGATGCTGCATGCTCGGATAGAAAAACTGACTGACTGGCTGATTGCCAAAATAGCGTAATAAGGGGAAATACGATGACAAGCACAGGAGATCGAAAAGTCCGTAAGTTACACCTCGCGTTTAAGAACGTTTTTTTAACACTTTGTCAATATTACTAGAATTTTTTTTTCTTTTCCTTCTAGCGTAAAAAAGTACAGACGATTCTCTTGAATCAACAGCAACTAACAAACGTTGCATGTTTTTTTTAAACAAAGAATCTTGAAACACGGCGTGCTGAATTATCTCGCTGAATAATCGAATTCTAAGTGCCATTGGAAACTAGAGCCTAAATTGATTAAAAATAGACCGTCGCGGTCGTTTAAACCACCCCCTCAACGGACAATCAAATATTCAATCATTCAGCCTTTCAATTATGCGATCACGAAATCTGACGCCTATTTCTGTACGTATAACGCATACAGCTGGGTAATAGGATAGTGAAATGCAAACGTGATAACGCCAGAGAATTCGAATAAGGTACAAGGGTGAAAATCTAGCCCATTGATTTTCTATTTTAATCCGGTACGTTTTTAGTTTCTGCTTATGTACTTGTTATTGTTCCACCCTCAGCTTGCACGGTCTATTTTCAGAGCAAGCTCATCCATTTAACCAGTGACAGTGAGCAAACAGCCGGCGCCAGGAAATTAGAATAATTAGCAAACTGAGCGAAGCTAATTTTTTTTACCGGGCTACACCCACCGCTCCTCGCGTTTATCTGCAATTTCACCGAACCCCTCGGTAATGCTCAAGACCTCAAAATAATTTTCGATCGGATTAATCGACCGGGATTTCGACACTGAAATATAAATCAATTTCATAATTTTTCGGACAATCAATGATTCTCTCTATAATTCCCGATGATCCGTAATTATAAAATTTAATTCCCTCCCAATTCGTGACAAGATTGTAATATTTTTCCTGGTCCATACGGCCGCGTAAATGACTCGAGAAGAACCCAAAGCAATGGATCGATTGATCCTTACCCGGCACAACACACGTCAGATTGACGCTTATTCACCTGAAGGGGTGAAATAACGTCACGATTACGTCACGCAGCGGGGAGAGCCACCCTCTGGAACGTCGACGAAGATTCAAGGTGAATCTCTAGGTGTAACGTGGGTGTTATCGAACCTTGAAAGGACGTCGTAAAGTATTATCAACCTGCAGCTGACAGCGGCGTAATCACCCCGTAAAACCGTTATGGGCTATGACGTTCGGTGTTACGGTGAACAACGTCTTCGAGGGCGAGGTTGCTCTTTCAATCACAATTTCATGATCATCAAAACTTTCGAGACGATTATTCCTTAAGCATCTCTGGCACTAAGATTAAAGTCAGCAAAGATTTTCACACCGTATACCAGCTGCGTTTGCTGATTGAAATATTTGAAGCTGGGGTTATTCTCCTTTGACGTTTATTTCAAGAAGGTTGCTTCGTCAAAAATCTATTTCCTTTGTTAATTTTATCACGAAATATTCGTACACCGATTATTTATTCAATTATTTAACGCCTGAGCTACGAAGATCGTGTTATGAATACGATAATATTAAATTTCCGAATTCTAAACGAAGGCTTAGATATTGATACTTCGTTTCAGACCGCTTCAAAGTTGTTAAAAGTTTAGCAAATTTGTTCAATTTCACCACACGACGGCTCATTTTAATCAAAAGACTATTTGCCAACAAATTAACAGCAACACTATTTTAATCATATTGGCATCGTGAAATATTTAATTTTAGCATCGATATTAATTACGATCAACATTGAATAAAGTGTTGAAAAAAATCCGTGTCAGTCACTTTACAGAGAATACTCAATAGTCCTCCTAATAAAATGAGTCATCGTAAAGTGAAATCGAACGAATCTACTGTACACTTCGAATAATTTTGAAGTAATTACAGTATATAAAGTATACAGTATCCAAGCGTTAATTTACAATTCTAGTATTTTCTAATTTTCTATTTCTAACGATGTCTTAGATACTTACGAATACAATAATTTGATAAGCGTACCGAATGTACGACTGGGTATTTGGTAATAAAACTAACAAACAGTATCTATATCCAGCGAACCAACGTCGTTGATCGAAACGAAAGTAATGAAAAGTAAAATCGCTACTCTGCGAACATTCACGCGGCCCTTTTCGATCGGCATTCCGACGAACGTGTAATCAAGACCTTATCGGTCGTACAAAACGGAATTAATTGCAAGTAAACTTCAAGGCAGCGGCGTTCGGTCCTCGCTGACAAGTGTCAAATGTTCGCACAGACGCGACAGATGTTGTACGTACGTGCAAAGATACTTACACACGGAAATCGTGGGCCAAGTTATTTTCAGAGGGTGAGTACGTGGCCGTTAACTGGGTCGGTCGAACGCGAATCACGGATATTCGTGACGAACATCACGAACGGCAAAGTGGTAAAGATTAGTCGGATACCATGAACTGGCAAATACGTAAGCAGCGGCTGCTGAGAATCACTTTGGTAGAAACTAGTCGCAGTTTGAATAGAGACGAGAAATATTCTCGGAATTCACGCAAGATGAAGATGTTTCTGCCAGCTCGTACATTTGTTAGGGAGGATTAGAGCTGGACAGCAAACGTCGCGTGTTGACAGCTTCGGCATTTCGGGAGTTTACATCTCGGTTTCATCGCGCTGAATTAGACGTGAAAAATATGGAGCTTCGGAATTGTTACATTCTAGAAAGTCCCGGATGACAGAATAACGAGTTGAATTTTACGACGGTCGAAATTCGAAGAAATTACCATTCGCGCAGAAAACACTCGTAGGACTTGACAAAATCTGTGTCTGACCGATGATCGATACGACCAATTTTTAAATTCAACTTTACGAAAGACAAAGACGGCGTGTTAAAAACAATTTTCATCAAAATGCGAGAAACGCGACATGGAACGGATATTTTTTACGAATTTAAAGAATCGGAGGGGAATGGAAGTCTAGATTTGAAAGTGAAAGAAAACCTCCTGAAGCCGCGTCGTTTTTTTAACAATACGAATATTCCGCGGAATGCACGTTATTGCACGTAATGCGAATATTACACGTCATTGTCAGTGCCGGTGCAAACAAGTGCATGATGTAGGTACCTTTGCACTCGACGAATGAAATTCAAAATATAAATTTCATTAAGAGCGGGGTGAGAATAAGTTGAAAATTGGATAGATCATAGGTCAATTTTTAGAAATATTCAAATATTCACTGCGTAGCATATCTTTTAATAATCTGTATAATTTCAATAGCTGGGTTCGGATTTCTAAAAAGATATTTTTCTAATAGAAACTTTCGAATAGGAAAATGTTATTATTACCGGTTTATGAAGAACGTCAGTTTTCGAAATATTCAACTTTTGTTCATGTTATTTCTCATATTTGCTGACAAACGTATATGAAAATTAAACGAATGACGAAATATCCATGGTCGACTACTTCAAATTCTCAACAAAATTTTCTTCTACTCGACAAAGTTCGATGGACGTGAATTTCTTGTTATTCCACAAAAATTATAATAGTAGTCATGCGCTTTTTGTTAGGGAGCGATAATTGTGTAGCTATACATGACTTATATTTTACGTGATTAAACATCATCCTTTCAACGTTACATTCTCCGTCTTTCAGATACCCATCGAATAGCAGGCGGACTATATTTAGCCTGCGAAGCGATCGCAGTATTGATAAAGTTTAATTGTTGCATTATATCGGTTTGGAGAATCTTCCATATACCTTGTTCAAGTTACGATATGCATCGTATTTGAGCACGAGTTGAGAAATTGATTAGAAATAGAGATCGATTGATCTTCACGACGAATAACATTGCTATAATTGCATTTTCTGCCATACCTATTTACTGTTATTGTTTCGAATATTAATTTACGTACTTTTACTCGCCTGGATAATTTCAGAGTGCCCTAAATACGCCCTCTTACATTCCAAAATCATTATCGACACACCTTTTACCATGCCCAAGAATATTTTGGTCTAAACGCTCGTTGATCACTTAACTTAGCGAATAATTTCACGGGAAAATTCATATCGCGTCTACAATGGCAGGCTTGATTGTTGTCGTAATCTACATCAAGGAACTGTAAACAGAAGGTTAACGGAAGTTACCATCCGTAATCGGCAACTTAATCGATCGCAAAATGTTTCCAGTTTTCACGAATATGAATAAATGCGTACCTAATTTTTTTACATTCATCTGGAACGATAGTCGGTATATTGGACAAAATTTAGGCTATCCAATATTCTCATCGGTATTTTTAATATTCGTATTAAAAGTTGAATTTCTTGCTAGAGCTTCTTGAATTCTATCAGCTTCGGTTTTCACCGTGTAGATACTCGGTACATAATCAATATTGATCGATAAACAATGTTATTATGCGGGAACTGACATGAATCGGATAGCGTTACAGCTGCGGAATTGTGCGGAGGAAACATTTGGAATGAAGCAATCTTCAAAGTGACTAACAGCTTGTGTCTCGGAAAATTTTTACTCCAGTAAACAGCCGAGATAAATTTATTTTCCTCTCCGCATATAGCTGCTTTCAATGATAGCGACATGTTGCAGTACATCGGTAAAAGTAAAACTGCTGCAACCGCGGCATAAAACGCGTACAATTATTTGAAATCCTGTCTCTACAACGACGATCTGAATGCAATAAAAAGCGCGTTCTCAATGCGGTTTGGAGAACGGAACAAGACCGACAATGGAAGAGAAAAGAATTGTTGCGACGATCGGATTTTCTCTGCGAGTTGTTCAGTCACTCTAGGTATAAATTATTAATTGCGAATTACGATTCGGCTCATTATTGGCCGTGTAACACACGTCGCTTATAATTTATGAGAGCGACAAAATACGCGACCTGCGTTAGTCACCGCTCGTTTTTCATGGCCTTTGCAATTTTTTTCCAACGTATAACTTCATATTCATACGTGCGCAAAAAGCACCAAAGCCGTAAGATATAACGAGTTGAACTTAAAAATATGAAGGCACGAGTGGAAACCTCCGTTGTGTAGGCACCTTGCAAATCGGATTTGTAATTATCAGCGTCGGGGCGACAAACCGAGATTTTTTTCCGACGAATTGAGATAACGATGCTGCCTGACATTTCCACCGTACATTCTCGTAATTCATTATATTATATCTCCAGGCGTCTGCTTACGATTGGATAGCTTGCAAATATACCCAGATGTAGGTGATGTCGGAAATTCCACCATCGGACAATAGAACGAAAACTGGACGATCTAGCTCCGATCTAGTTCTCAAGACGGGAGGCTACGTAAGTTATTTTCCTCTTCAGCCGGACACGGTCTGTATCAAACTCCCATCGGCAACTTAATTCGTATAACATCGATATCCGAGTCAACGCCTATTACCTCGTGATTATGTCTACGCAGTGTCATCGCACATGTACGAGTGCATGCTGCACTATGTCAACCGGCGTAAACCATGCAAACAACGTGAATAAAACGAGCACACGGCGTATAGATTTATTGCGTGCCTCTCTCTGTAGTCACGTAATACACACAATGGGCGGAGAAACACCGACGTGGATTGTGGAAATTCACGCAAGATATTGTTTTTACAATTCAATAACAAACCTTCCTACTTCCAGTACGATATATCGTACTGGAGCAATTAATGTGATTAATAAAAGAGCCCAGACGTTGTTTCCGCCCGATGTTTTTTTTTTCTCGCTTTATTTGTTTTTCTTTTTTAACAAACAATTCCGCACGCGTGCAATCGATCAAGATACTCGCCTCTGTACGCGTGCGCGTAACGTGAAACCTGTTAGAATAATTCCGGTATAACTTTTATTGTGAAGAGAATGAATCATTTGTTGACAAAAAAAAAAAAAAAATCGCCTACACGCTGTGCGAAATATCACAAAATTCAACTTGCTCTGCATACATATTATATACATACGTCAACTTTTCCACTTGTCAGATCACCTTATTTTTCTCTACCGGCTTAAGATATTAAGGCATGACACTGAGCTCAAAATCCACCTAGAGTGTTTCGTAATATCCTGCCTTATACATCAAATATCGCCACGTGTGCCGATATATTGGATTATTTATTTAACACGATCGCACAGAGTGCAAAGTTCAGAACGGCTGGGCTGTGCGAACATTTTTTTTATTTTCCACATCGAAGCGTAAGCTGAAGAATCTTCGGTTTTTCGCTCTCGGCGTGTTAAAAATCAGTCGGAAATAATTGAGCCGTCTTTCCATCTTTATTTAGCTAAGAGCAGCCGCTACAAAGAGAAAGAGAAACTCATTCTCGTTTTTGTAAGAAATTTTTCAGTTCCACAAAACAAGATATCTAACTAAGCCAGGTTACGCAGATTCAACACCCGATTTTATTTTTTCAATTTTTTTCTCGTTCTCACAGTTCTTTGTTTTGTGTTCTGTTTGCACGCACGGCGTGACGTGTTTCTTCGGTAGTGCGCATATGCCTGACTGCAGAATGAAGAATTCTTAGATAAATAATAGTTTGAAAAGAAGAGAAAAAACGCAGTTGAGAAGGTTACAAGTATTGTGTGGCAATGTTAATTGCTCTGCGAATGACTTGGCACACCTGCAAAATGACATTGTCAAGGGACTAATGACGTAACAGCTTTCGACTGATATAATGGGATTGTGCGATTAATCTGCAGGAGAACTACAGAAATCATATTGCCAGGAAAAAAGTTACATCTGCGCAAATCCACGTAGTTGATCTCTGATTTCCTGGTATACCGATGCGGGTCCAGGTTAAGTCCAGCGGCATCGGATCACGTCACCCGGGGCCAAAAAAAACCCGAGTACTATTACCACCGTTCGCCAATTTAACACTTCTTGGCTTGCACATTGTGTGTTTTAAATTGTTTATAACTCGCGAATACTGCCGATAGTATTGTAGTTTTTTTCATTCGACGTATAGAAACAGATCTTATTATTATCGTATCTTAAGGTCTAGATTAGATTTATCAATTATCCTAAATGACGGCTAACTAAAGACCGTTGTAAAATTTTGTCAATCGTTTACCGTCGTTCGAATCGTCTTCGCTGTAATCAAAAGCCTAAAATCAAATTTATACCGTGATTAATTGCGACTTTCTCAGCGGTAAACACCAGATATTGATATAAGGTATAAATTGCGTCTCAATTGAGTTGTGAACGGCACGTTTAAGGATGAATTAATGGCCGGTGGGACGCATTCATCCTTAATGTGAAAAGAAGCCTTTTCTATCGCGTACGTGTTGGGCATGTAAAACTGACAACAGCTAATTCTGAAATTAATTCAACGGTTCCTGAGATTCATTGAGGTATGAATATCGCTTCGTGTATCAACTCCGTTACACGCGAGTTGACTACGTGACTCGAAGACGGTCCGCGTGAGAATTTGTCTGCTTTCCAAAGCTTGCGACAATCGATGAAATTCCTTTCGTTTGACCCTAGTCACTTACACCTGTGGAAACTTCCAAATTACCTGCACGGGTTCACTCGAACCCAAGCCAACTTTGGAACGTTGTTACTGTACGCAATATTATGTTGTGCACAGTTACGACTCGAACAAAGTTCCGAGACAAAACTTGACAATTCAGATATAGACTCCAGTCTTAGTTTTGGGAAAAAACTATGGAGGATGTGCGAGAAATTCTTGAAGCAAAAAAAGTAAAACGATACGCAAAACATACACGGACTCTCTGAAATTCAAAAGTTTTTTCAATCAGTCTTCATTTTAATTGCACAAACAACCCTGATCCGAGCACGCTGACTTTAAAATTGTACGTGAAAGTCGGTTTTGGAGTGAAGTGAACCCCGTGTCAGTGACTAGAGTTGAGATCGAAGATCTTTTCATTTGCGAACTCTCGGATATCCTCATTGCAAACACACGCGACGCAATACGCAACTTTATTTCCGGAAACGTGTCCGCATTTTAAATTCGGGAAAGCACGAAAATCGTGCCTACGCGGTCACGGCGGAAAATAAACCCAGATTATTATGCTGATGCGTATATGCCAAGAGTCGCGTGTCCTTCAACGCCTATACTTACCTATACCTACGTTAACTCGACAATTCTTTGACGCTTTGCTCCAGCATCTAGCCTCTGGTTTCTAAAAAGTAATTAGGAGGGACGCGAAATTGAATCCGAGCCAAGCACACCCCAATTTCCATGAATAGCATCCGATCGCACCTCTTAAATCGCGGCCGTTACGTGCTGGCTTTCAAATAAATTGGTCGAGGGTCAACATGTAGAGGTGTGCTGATGACGGATTTTCCGAACATCCGAAATTCCAATCCACAGAAGCATACATTTAGAACTGGGAATCACCGGAAAAAGTATATAATACGGAAAATTTGTCGATTTTGTATTTTGGTTGTACGATACATTTATTTCAACCTCTCAATACTCATTGTTAGTAAATCAGCTAGTTGGATTTTCTCGTTTTAGAAAAATCAATATTGCGACGCTTCCGTAGCGTATCGACTTAACTTTTATCTCGACATCCGATCGCCGCTTCTAATCCTTCCGAACCTAGCAAGTGACCAAGTAGATTCTGAGGGTATTTTGTACGCCTTGATTCTACAACTGTATTGTTTATCCTTGAATAACGAGAGAGTATAAAATCTTTGCAATATTGTCCTCCTTGAGGTCAGTCGAAAAGCGTAGAAACGAAATCGTCGAACAATCGGTAACGATGATGAAAAATCAATTTCCCCTTCGATCGGACGAAATTTGTTTTTCCAACGAATCTAAGCGCTATAATCCGTGGATTATTCCCGTGACGAATAACTGAAAAATAGGCCCGCGGATACGTAGTACGCTTGTGTGCACGTAACGCGTACGCACATCCACAAATCGGACTCTACGTAACAGGGTCGTCGACGATTCGCTGTACGGTGGCGCTTGGCCTCCTCCGTGGCAGACACATCGACTCCGGGATTTCCCCCACCGTCGAAAGACGCGAGCCTAGCCGGAGTATAAATCCGGCGGGTGAAAGTTTTCGAACCAGTACGGTTGCAAGCAGCGAGCAAAGCGCGAAGCAACAAGTATCTGACCGAGCTTTCGGAGAGAAAGAGAAAGAGAGCACAAACTCGAGTGAGGAATACATATCTGATCCGCATTACTCGCACGTCTCCGCGATTCTTTCGAAGAAAAATAACAAGCCAACGACGTAAGATACTCGACGAGAAGAGAATCGAAGAAGTTCTGTGTTGTTGTGTCCGAGTGTGATTTTGAAAATAACAATGCCGGCCGACGTAGCGATGCACACCAACTTCCTGCAGTTCACCAGCAAGACCAGCCTGGCCGATTCGAACGTCGACTCGTGCTGGAACACGGAGAACATGAGCGGGTACATGACCCTCGTGGGTCCGAACGGACACCGGCAGGGCGTCCAAGTCAAGGTGTACCGAACCAGCGTCGAACACTTCGCGGTGATCTATCCCCAGAAGAAGGTCTGCCGTCCGTTGGGTGTCCTGAACCTCCGTAACACGACGATCGAGCGTTTCGGCGACGAGGGATTTCTCGTTCGGCAAAAGGGTTTCGACTCCCCGGTAGCCCTGACCTTCCTCGTCGAGTGTAAGAAGGAGCTGGACTACTGGATCCTCGCCTTCACCGCCCGCAACAGTCCGCTGATGCACCAGAGCAGTTTGCCGATAGTCGAAGAGGAGGAGATATAAGTCGGAGTGGCTGGGTTCAGGGCCGAAAGCCACCTCGAACGATTCCCTTCGTCTGAAACAGTCGTGAATAGACGAATATTTACAAGCCAATATTTTCCACATCGACGTCGACGTCGACGTCCTCGACTCTGCGCGGTGTTTTTCTACGATCGTCGCTGACAGCAGCGTCTGCATCGGAATGTCCGAACGGAACGGATCACCGATGATCGGAGTTGTGCTGCGCAAGGATTGATCTACCACGAGGGTGAGCGGTCACGATCACTGGCGACGACGACGAGTAATAACGGAGAGAGAAGATTCGCGAGACGACATCCTCAGCCCGGATCATCCGCCAGAAGGCGAGACAAAACTCCAAGCGGGGCCATGTTTGGTTGGTGCGACTGCATCGATCTGCTCCAGCAGCGACTCTCTCTCCTCCTATCCAAGCGGCAGGGAGCAGAATTGTGCACCCGTCAGTCGGCAAGCCTGCATTTACGCATATCGTCGCTGTAGTATGTCGTGTGTGCGTGTGTACGTAATTTATAGATCATATTATGGATGAAAAGGAGACGGAGATCGTGTATTTTATTCTTCGTTCGAAAATGTAACAGACTATGTCCGCGCCGGCCGCTTTCTTTCCGCAACGGCAACGGCAACGCAATAACAATAATAGTAATGATGATAATAATGAAAAGCCGCACCGTTAGCTCTAGCTTAGCAACGCCCGACGGCGGAAAGAGCGTGCCGAAGATAAGAGGAGAGGTGGAGGATAAGGTGGAAACGGAGGAGGCAAAAAGTCACTTTGATGTTCTAGATTTTTGCGATACCCTCTACAGCTCTCCTCATTCGTACTGTTTGTATCGTGTGAAACCATTGACGAACGTAGTAGTTTTCATTTTGTCTTGTGTTACATCGTAAGAAAGAAACATTGTTAATTAATTTTTATCATCAATGTAATTATCGCTAAGATTGTCTGTGATATCGTTGCACGTCGACATTTTCTTTTTTTTGTTTTAATTTCTTTTTTCAATTAAATTCAACAATACAGTAGCGGACAAAGCAATTGAGATGACAAATATTCAACATTTTATAATTCGTTAAAAATTAATTTGTACCGCGCGTCAGAACATTTACCGACCATTGTACTTTTAATAAGAACATTCATTGATCTGTTCATTATTCTCGTGCATTTTTATCCTTATACCTCGTATTCATTTTCAAATTTATACTTACGATTTCAGTCGACTTTATACAGTGTAAATAGTAAATGTTTGGAATTACATCATAGGTTTTTGATAAACGGATGATGGCCGTAGTTTTTAAGAAAATAGTATAAGGATCAATTATATACGTATAGTAAATCGATTTGTATAGGTCTCCATGTTCATCCCGTGTTATTATCATACAATATAACAATGCCAAGTAATGAAAAATAAATACCAAATGAAAAGAATATTTCAATCTTTCAGTTTCGTTGCATAATGTGTAGAATAACCTTCCCCTAACCGAAGTTTCCTCTATCCTGTACATTTAATATACTCCTAACATTACTCTTGGAAGAGAAACAAAAAAAAAAAAAAAAAAAACGAGAAGATTTAATTTAAAGCGATACCGCAGTGCAGATTTTCATAACGAAAACTTGATTCGTCGAGTATACGTTTTACACGCTTATACGAAAACACAACGTGACCGAAGTAAAAGCATTGAAAACGTAACTTCTGTTCGCCAGCTGTGTGGCAAACAGTTATCAGTCACCATATATATATATATATGTATATCATATACCACTTGAGAAACGACATGTTGTGTGCCCTCATTCCCTGTGTAGACGCAAGAAATAAAAACAAAACCGAGTACGCGGACGGATAACTAAGAATACTTGTAATCCCTCCGAGAAACATTTAATTTCCGTAATTGCAAGTTTATACATCATGCACATCAGAGTTGGATTTTAATTTCGTTTTCAACGTTTCGCTACTACCGTTATCCCAGACATCGACTTTCACACAATCGGCTCTCCCGTCTCCCGTTACTGTGTTCAAAGCATCCTCGACCGAGAAATAACAACGATAGGTAGACACTCTGATCGAAGTCGTAAGCGTGCAGTTATACTTTGACTAAATTTCTTCGCTGAAAAAAATCCAACAATTGATTATAGAAAATCTCGTCGATAAACGGGCACAAAGATGGTCGTTAAAGCTGCGATTGTCCACCTCTGGAAGAGGCTCGAACGGCCTTGAACGACCCTACCTTAGAATTCCCCTGTCTGAGAGGCATGAGAGGCCCGTTGCTGGGTATGCACACCTACGTGAGAATCACGTTGTGCCCAACGTCTTGCGGACAAGCCTCCAGCCTACTCGGTTTCCCTGATTTAATCTTATTATCAGAGCCCGCGGTTAGTCTTTTATTAACGACTATCCCGCAGAACGGACCATGTACTCACGGTTATCGTAACGAAGTCAAGCCGAGAATTGGATAAAAATAAAACCTATCCCCGCTGCACTTGAGTTGCAGCAACGTACGCGAATGCAGCTCTCGATGTTGTTCCTGTAAATTATATTCATTTCTCCAACGTTGGATGCGATAGCGACTAATTGTAAGAATCCAAGCGTTTTCCAAATTCAGGTTAACAAACGTTCCCAACTCCTGTCTAGGCGAGAAAAACTATAATCTATGGAGGACGGATTTACTCAGCATCTTCGAGCGATGAACTCGCCGAGAATTTGAACGCTCTTTTCTTCCCATTGGAACAGCCAAGTATTTTTTGATCAATTTCTTTCCGCTTCTGAGAGGGGATCCGTACCAACTGTAGCGGAATTCTTGCCATCGTCAAGAACCGCTAAAAAATAAGATGAATCAGACACGTGTTGTTTTTAATCCAACACGATACGATGGGCGCTCGAAAATGTAGCGAAGTGCGCAGAAGATTTTTCACCCCGATAACATCTTTTCCCAGTTACATTTTATAAATAAGTGGAAAAATCACTGGTCAAAGACATCACGGTTTTGTAAATTATATCTCATATCCATCCGACTCTGCGGTATATTTACATGCAGACTTGTCTGCCTCGGCGTCGCGGGAATCCAAAGTAGAAAAAAGTGAAAACGAATCATTATTTTCCCAAATTGTGACGCGGAGATAATTATTTGACATCCGCCGAATGTTTTAGATTCAATTCAGCTCTAAAGTAGGCTAAAGTTAAGAAAATATATACTTGTCAAATAACATTCGTTGATAACTAATTCGCAGACCGACGCGACATCCTCATTAAAAGATGATTCCCAGAATTCATATATAATAAATAATCACGATTTATCGAGCAGTGTTTTCACACTTAAAAATAGTTTACCAACTACGTTTATTATCGTTTCCAAGTTCCGTAGCGCAATTTATTTCTCTGCATTTCTCAGTTCGATTCCTAGATTTTTCTACTTTATCCAACCCCACGAATTAATTTAATGAAATCAGTGTTTCCGCGGTATGGATTTTACCCCGCAGTGATGTAATCGATGTATAAGAGTCGCGAATGAGATGGAAATTGGAACGCATACACACACACATACACACTCACCAACAGAGTTAAATGGAAAATGGATAACGCATCGCGTTTCGAATTGATTGATTCGATTAAATCTAAGGAGTCACGTTTCCGAACCGGGGTAAAAACTATTTCCATTCCATCACCTATACACGTAGGAAAAACCATTTGTCGTCACATTTAACGTGACGCCGCGGTTAATCGAGTACAGATATCGATTTAAATTCTTCGATTGCGAGAGAACGAATCGGCCCCCTTCCAATTACCCACCAATTAACATCGTTTACGTTCTCGCCACATACTCACGCGTCAATACGACGCGTAATCTTTTACTTTTCTTCAATTTTTCCCTCGTCTTTGTGTCTTGTACAAAATGATATAAAACATTAAATTTCATAGAATACTTGGAACATTCGTTCGAATACTGTTATAAGTACGAAACAAAATACTCCAAGTGCATCATTGTTTCTGTTAATTTCCTCTTTCCCCGTATCACAGACACAAGATCGCGGAAAGGAAATGTTCGTTCCTTGGGGTCGAATTTTTGTTTGTCTCAAAGAATCGGAGCCCTTGCTCCGATTTACCGCAGCCATACCGTGGATGAATTTTCAACGGTTTTTTCCCTCCGTCAGCTGTACCGTGGGACCCAAGACGTGCACGTAGCCCTTGTACGAACGACGAAGAGAACAATTGTATACCAAGTTGTACACACAAGCCTTCGTCTGGATCTCGCTACCTACCCTTCGAAGTCTGAGGGTTGGTGACCTTTGTATCTCACACACGAATAAACGGTGCCCTTCTATATATATATATATATAGACAGGGAAGCCGAGCAATGACAAAACAGGAAAGTTAGCTGGTGAATAATATTGAACACCGATCGTTCTCACTTGAAACATTTGATATGGCGGTCTGTATAAACGTTGATAAGATTGTCCGGTCACGGCTGGTGTAAATCACATTATCGAACTTGTTTATCACGTACGCGTACCAATCGTTCGGTTTCGATTCATTTAACTTTTTTTCTCCATTCAAGCTGGTGATTCCGCAACGTCTTCGAGTGGGAAACGAATTTATTTGCATTTATTGCACCAATGAAATGAAACTGATCGATAATCGATCAATTTCAGTTACTTTCCAGACTGTTAAGCGGGCTCCATATTATATTTTGGAAAGTTAAAATTGACGTGATTCTTGCACACGAAATTAATTTTGGAAATAAAAAAAAAAATAAATAAAAATTGTGAGAAAGTTGAAGCACCCAACTTTATGTACCCACACTATACAAAGTTTGAAGATAATAATAGAACAAATAATACCGAACAATGAATTAGAAATTTGACTTTCTTCAGATAAATATCTGAATCGTTTAAAATCAAACAGCGTTACATAATTAAACATTTCAGGTTACTCTCAAAAACTAGCACATACACGCATATAAATACGTGTATAAGCTCCGTATTACAAGAATTCTAAACAGCATAAAGCATTCGTCAAGAGCGTTGAAGCTTTCGAAAATAGATTTTGTTTCACGTTTGTAGAAAAACTTTTTTAAATAAAGTCCAATTAGCCAAGAATCAGGAGTTTAAATCTCCTATATCAATTAAATTATGAATACAGTTATTATTGCAGTTAAAAACCAAGTCGAAAATCATTAGTGCATAAAAAGTATCCTGCGTTTATTACCCGATCGTTCGTTGCATTTGCTTACGTAACAGCGGCGACTCGGCTCAAGCTCAAGCAGTCGGACGCACGATAACTTTTGAGCTGAAAAATTAATACGATAGTATAAAAAATGCATAAACCGGTTGAATGCGGCGCATTAGCAATAATTATTTTCCGTCGCGGTCGGGCTCGCAGGCAGTCCGTGTTCACGTTTATTCCGCGTTCGCTCAGGATACGAACGCAGGTCGCTCAACCGCGGTGAGTCAGCGATGAGCAGTCAACGAACACGGTACGAGACATCGTACGCATTCTTTTCTTTCCGAACAATCGTGTGTTCGTGCTGCCGACTCTTGTACCAACATCGACTACGAGGTACATCCGTACGTACGTCCGGCCGAATTGCCCGGAACATCGGAATTTTCACGAAACCCAAAAAGCCGGCCGCCAATGTTTGAAAAATTTTAAAAATTTAAAAACTTGCGGAATTTTATGCATTTAAAAAATCGCTACGACCGTATTTGAATTTGGATTGACAATTTTTGCACTTACGATATTCTTCTTCAGGATTAAGTCGGTACGCAAATGAGAGATGACTTTTGGCATGCTAATGCACACTGTCCAAACTGCAGTATTTATTAGAGAGACTCGAGGTATACGTTGAATCGTATATTTCTGCCGGGTCAATTGATTCGATGGTCGATGCTCGAATTGAAATAACGGTGCTTCTATTCGTGTGAAAGGTTGTTGGTTAGAAGTGGAGAACATCAGCCGAATATGGTGAGGTTTTTTCTCCGTGCAGCGACCGACGAATATAGATCATTATATAGCTAATTATTGCCAAATAAAGAAGTTTCTTTGATAGAATTTCAGTTCCAGTTCATTCTAGGTCGTGCACTCAGTTTTCAACTTCGTATTCTCATTGTGAGCACACGATACGAAACGGTCTTTACCGTCTATGAGGTAAATGCGAAAATTTCAATAAACAGATTCCAAAAAGTCGCAACAAGATGAAAGAATGTAAACATTGAAGGGTATAGCTAGCGGTACGAAAACTTTTCAACTAATTTAATTAGCCCAAGTTTCATTAGTCAGAAACATTGATATAAAATACCAGATGTTGTGACGAACGCAAGTTGCTCCCTTCAACCCGAAGAAGTAGTAATTAAATGGATATTCGATATCAGCTATATCGTTTTCCTTTATAATGGCAGCGTTTGCTTGTTTCTCTGGAGAGATACCGGCAATAAACACAGCAAGATAGGAAAAAGCCGAACCCAAATTCTTCGAGTTACACGCGCGAGCTTCATGAATATGCATTATGGGTTCGGCATGATGAAGTAATGCACATTCCTTTTCCAACTGATCGTAAACTAATAGTCCGAACGCAGCAGTTTTCGTTGAGGAAATCATTGATTTCGAAACATCACAAGTCACTTTTATCAGCGAGTACCGAATATTATCAATGACTGTTAGACACCTGTGCTGATTTGTTTAAAAATTTGATAGAGTATGGGAAGAATTTCAATGATGAAAATGTATCGGCCTAGCCGTCGAACTCAAATCTTACTATCTGAAAATCGTTGGAACCAGTTTTAAGTATATCGTCGTTGGTAACTTACACAGAATTTGAAAAATATTATTCAGTGTGTAGAAAACCGAGGCAGGTATACCACCTACACGAATGACCATTAACTGAGCTTTGAATTCACGTCTCGTGGACATAAAGCGCCAATATTAATTACACGTCGGACTTCATTGTACTGTCGCATTGTGTAAAAGAAGTAAAAACTTTTCGCATCTATGCACGCTAGGGTGGTTTTTTTCTTCTTTTATTACGTACCCTGCAAAAAGTTAGTCTTTTTTACCTCAAACGAAGCAACGCGTGAAACCGGAAGTCGGTAGTAAAATTCTAAAAGGTACCTCCTTCGGTTCGAATATTTTAAAGACTCTAACCGAAATATCGCGAAAACTATAAAAAAAAAAAAACTGTATTAAATATTAGGAAGCTGTTCTTGGTTTCAATTTGTAGATAACCAAATGTTCTTTAAAAAATGTCGTGACTACTGCGTGACATTATTTGTATGAGCTTGGAACATGGTGAGGTACAAGTTTACAAGGTAATAAGCATCTTCGTTCATTTGTTCAATGCACTCAACTTTGAACGTTCGTATCAAATACAAGATGAACATTTAGGTGCATGGTAGTCTGGACCGTTTCTTTTATGGAAAATTTGATTATCTACAAAATGAAACCAAAAACAGCTTTCCAACTTGTACAGTTTTCGAGACCTTTTAGAATTTTGCTACCGACTTCCGGTTTCACGAGACTTCGTTTGAGACTAAAAACTAACTTTTCAAACGGTACGTAAGAAGAACAAAAATAGTAAAAAAAAGAACCACCCTATCTTTCACCGTACTTAGTCTTGGCATAAAATAACAATACAGACTATAATAATTTGGCTTAGAGAAAGAATCAACGCGTCACTGTAATGATTTCAAATCGCCTCAGAGTGGCTGAAATTTTGAAAAATTAACAAATCGATGCTCTTCGTATACTAAGAAACGCGTGAAAGTGAAACAATGAAGGTAAATTAAACTCGGGTCCAAAAACATGAGACACCTCACCGTGCTTAAACATGTCATCAAAAATTTGAATAATTTTACCATACACCGGATATTTTTATCGTTTCTAATTATCGTCCACCAGTTCCACTATCATTCTTGTATATTTCAATGACTCGCCCTGGACTGGTCAAAATTATATCATTCTACTATATTTGCTGTTTCTCCTGATCGAACCATACAGAAAAAACTATGCTTGAGTTGCCGAATTCTCTGTTATCGCCGACCTTATTGTTTATCAAAAAGAAGTGACTCAGCGAGAATACAATGGAGGAAATAATACCGTGGAGAATGTTAATATGTGAGTTCTGAAAAATTGCCCGACCGTGACTTCCGGTAGACTATGTCGAGTCGGAATTACCACTAGCGATAAGCTCGCCGAGGGGTCAAGCCTGAAACCCGGAAACTACTGGCGTGGACTTGAAGATGTTAAAATAATCTTGGTTGCGGAAAAAGGCAGGTAAATTGTTTGCGCGGTGTGTGTGTGTGTGTGTGTAGATAGATGAATTCGGTATCGGACCAATTTTCAATGCCTGTTTATTCCAAACTTTAATACGATACACGCTTGTGGAAGAGGAAGGTTAAGCGATCGGTTTAAATAACTTTCAAAACATCATGCCCTTCGATAACGAAAACGTACAGATTACATCGTCGTAATATCTAATGCCTTCGGGTATATCACGCCCTTCGATAATGAAAACCTGTAAATTACATGGTTGTGATATCTTTATATGTAATATATACATATGTAATACGTATAATTCTGTGAGAGAATAATAAGCGGTTATGGCTTTCGAAAGGTCAACTTAAAGGTTCACCATAAATAGCAAGCGATTGAGGATAGAGGTATGAATATATTATACTAATCCGGACACTTTTCATATGCCAAACTGTTCGTTGTGAGAAATCAATAGTGATCTGCTGTAATAATGCCAAATGTGCTGTATAAAAATGACCGAAACGTTCTGCGAGTCATGTATGTTCTGTATAGGGTATTTAAAGAAAAAAGTTGATTATTTATTGCAACGGAAACAAAGCGTTGCGTCGTATAACATGTTGCAACGCCGTTTAAACGAAAGTTCAAACACTTGGCCCCTTCTGCTTTGCATTGAATTACTAAAAATATGATGAAAATAATTTCACACATATGTTTACTGTTTTAGTATACAGAAACTTCAGGCAGTCTCATTAACAGTAATTAGTATGATATATCGGATTTTTTCAAGGCTAAGCTTCTTACGAACAAGAAGATAACACTAACAGTTGTTTACAAAGATTTTAGCACAAAGATATATTACAATCGTTTAACCGTGTTTATTATTTTGCGTTCACGTTTCGTGAATGTAGAATATTGCAGCACGTAGAAAGTCGACGAAACTTTCTCCATTAAAAAAAAAAAAACAAAAAAAAAAAAAAAAGCAGCAAAATGTTCTTCTTACCTCGCGATGTTATCAAGAAAAATAACTTCTCGAACGGCTAGTTGAAAAATAACTCACAATCCACAATAGATAAGGCTTATTTCGTATTCTAGTTACTATTCTCTGTTTCCAATCTATGAATTGGAAATAAAAGGGGACCACGGTGGAAAGAGAAGAAAACAAAAGGAAAAAAAAAAACGTAATCGTTACCGTCGATTGTTAAGCTTCGGAATGAAATACCGAGTCGCAATAAACAGATTTTCAAAACATGCGAAACTGACAATAAGTGATCCGAGTATTGAGAGTTGCGAAAAAAATGACGTAGGCAGAAACTTGTTTCTCGCACGGTTCGACGAATGTCATCGAATACAGAATCGCGTTGCTGTTTACGCGCAGTCGAATGGCAAAAATTTTTCATTCATAACCGCGAAGCGTCGCTTATTTCTTGCATCGCGAATTGAGACGTGCAGGCAGAAACATTTCAGCCAACTTTGCTATTTTGTACAAATTATAACAATTGTGATGCACGTTGTGGTACGTGGGCAATAATACTTCGTCAATCAGACAGGGATAAAATATTAAAATACATTTGCTCGAAGTGCGAAAACATTTTTTTTAAATTTGCAGTTCGAACCTTCTTGCGAGTTCAACAAACATTTCGCCAAATTGATGTCAAGTTTTCCCGTACAGGTATCAGCAGTGAAATTCTACGAAATTTCGTGAAAAATCTTTCGTGAAAAACCGATGCTGTTACGGATTCCTGTAAATATTGCTTCTCACGTTGGACCTCTTTATATTCGACGGTAAAAATCTGAGAATCTCTTTGACTTGAGATACGTTTTTCTTTATAAAGAATTGTAGGTAAACATATTTAAGTATAAAAAAATTCCAGTGAATGTTAATTAAATCGTTTGCGTGATTAAACTACGACATGTTGCTTGCTCGAGAGTTAGATTTATTGTTAGTTGAATCAATTAACAGTTCGTTGAACTCGATGGAAAAAAAAAAAATAAAAATGGAGATCCCGTCAGGGGAACACGGCAATTATTATGAAGAATGACTGTGAATGTTTCGCCGATTTTTCCGTGAAGAGTTTCGATTCAGAGATCGCATCATTGCTGAGAGAAGTTATAGCAGGGTATAATTTTTAACTTCTCTCTAACCCAAATAATTGAGCAGTTTTATTTTGTGAAAGAAAAACCTTTTTTGCGAATTGTTCATAAAAAAATCGACCAACTCTTTCTCTCGGTTCGGGCGAAAATCACGTTGTTCGTTGCAAAACAGATAATCATACTAAACCGGTGTAGTAAACTCGTCTACGTTACGTAAACGGCGAGTCAGATTTTCTCTTCCGCAAATCCCTGAACCATTAAAGTTTACGCGACATGCCTTTATCATCAGTGCCACAACGTGACTGTGTAACACGTAATAACAAACGTGACGTATCTTGTGGAAAATTCAAATAACCGTAACGTGACCGTAACCGTAACCTTTCGGCGATCAGGGTCCGTTGCCTAATGATCAGGATAATCAGCTGCGTCGAGCGACGGTCGGAGATTAACCCGTATCGTTACGTATCGTCACACGCATTGACGAATTATCGGAATCTCTAAATCAGCAGATGCTGCAGCGACCAGGTATGGAATTTTATCCGCAATTTCCACTCACGTGAGAGGTCCGTGAGGCGATCGTCACGATATCTAATCAATTGTAAATCAAGTAAACAAAACATAATCTCTAAACGTACAAGTGGTTACATCGCATTATGTATAACCGATGGAAAAACAGACGTACATGTACGTCCATAAATATGTATGTATTCGACGATAATTTATTCGCATAACGTTTGATCGATAAGCTGTTTTTCTCAAAAGTTTGCTTTGCAAAAACCTTCGGGAGAGAAGCAGACATTTCAACTGCAAATTTGAATAAACCAATACACGCACATTGCACACGCGCGCTTCACCGTGTGTCGGACTCAACGTGCGCGTGTTAAACATAAGAATGAGAACGGGGAGCCGATTTTTTTAAACCCAGCGAAAAGAGATTGCGGGACATAGTGACGTCACGAAGAGTTACGTCGCCTTACCTCGTAACCACGATACCTTATACGTGTGCCTTATATCGATCTGTGACGTCGGCGTTGCAACGAGAGTTTAGCCGTCCTTGACTTTTATTTGCAATGATTTTCCTCCTATCTCGTTTTCGCAAATTTACAATTAAAAGGTGTTTCCGATAAGTTTGAAGCTTCGGTCATGAGGCGTCTGTGCATAATGTACATAACGTATAACGCATGCCGCATGCCACATGCGTGGAGGCGAAAACAACATACACAGAGAATTGAAGTAAAATGTTGTTGTATAAATCAGACTTTGGTCTTGGATTTGATTTATGACTGCACCGATCAACCCGACGTATTACATATAATGTAAGTGTGTGATAAACTTGCTTACCGGGATTCTTTGCTAATGTACAACTCTGTACGCCTTATGCTCCGAAGTTATCGAGCGATTGATTTATAATTTGGCGAACAAACACCCAGCTTATGGGCTGCTCCTCGATATTCAGACTCGACGGATAATTTCATCCGCGCCCACGGTTGTGATAATCAAACCTCTTACACGTCAGTCATTCGCATAGATCGCTATTTTTCTCCCATCGATAATTCAATACGTCAACTGCAATCCGCAGGTCTGCGATACTCTCGTGACATTTCACGTGGCAACTGTATACCATACGTACCTTGATTATCAAAGCTGCGTGCCATTGGAAATAATTTATGTAAAATTTATTCACCTTCCGTTCTCGCGTCGTTTTTCGAGTATCTTTTTTTAATCACCTTTACGGCAGTTAAATCGTAAGCATGTATTGTTCCGTCTCGTTTTATCGAAAAATCAACATCTTCGTGAATCGATTTGTAACCACTAATAGCAAGATGTTTAATATTACGTATACACCTACATTTTCGTTACAGTGCAATTCGTTGGTTATAATAACCTCCATCCGCCGGCCTTCCACTTTCATTTTGCTCAATAATATCAATTTTTACAAAGTCGTTATACACGTATACTGTATAATAATAGATTTCGGTGAGTTACACTTGATCGCAGAGATGAGACGGAGCGAGGAAAAAGTCTATGCTCGTTAACACCGAATCATTCAGAGGCTTCGACAAAGCAAAACCAATGATTCCTAACAATATAGGTATACACAAAACCTGTAACGGAAATAAAGGCGAAGAAAAACGTGAGCCTTGCAGACAATTGCGGTATGATGTAACGAATACCAATGAAGCGAGATGGATAGGATCGTCGTCGACTTTTCGTTCGAGGAGAGGGGAAAAAGTAAGATTTCCGGTCAGTTATGTACCACAGAAATTTGTTATTACCGCGTGGAGAAATCCGAGTTATAAACAACGAGGATGATTAGGAGAGATTTTAGACAAAATCCCGTATCCTTCTTCCGTTTATTATACTTTCTCCCAATCGGAAGTCAATTAGGGTGCGCACACACCTAGCCTCTCATGACACGTATGCGAGCGTAAATTACGATCAAAGAAAGACGTTAAGAAATAAATTGCGGACGTTACTTGGAAGCTTTTTAGGAAACGATGTAACTTCGACGCAGCTCTGAGAATGAGCCGCGTATTGTTTATACACTCGACAAAAAATGTAAATGTTACGGTTTCAAGTCAATGCTACGACGAATGCGACGCGCACGGGCATCGTCGATATCCTCCAACCAATCTGAGTAAACATATTGATCTGAATACCAATATTTTCAACGAAAACGGTAAGGTTTTAAGCAAAACAAGGTCATAGGCCAAATTCTTTCACTGTCAGATTACATACGCACACGTGTGTATACAACGAGACAAATTTTTTACGCGCAACATATTAACGCTGGCGTTAAATGATAACGATTAATAACTGTGTGCTTAGCTGTAACATGAGATGTTAGCTTAGCTCTCAGAAAAATTACGCACTTCGTCGTAACCAGTAAGGTTTTGACTTTATAAGAAACACTGGAATTCCACTTTAATCGTATTACCGCGATTGAAAATCTACCCCAGTCAAAAACGGTTTCATCCCCGACTCAATCATAATGTTCGCTTTTTTTTTTACCTGAAAAGCGAGACGAAAGTGGCATATTATTCCCTCCTTTACTTTTTTCCCTCATCCGTGGGACAAAAGTAGTACTTTTCTCCCGCGTTTGGGAGAAATATGACGTCGTACTTCCCGCAAATTGATTTTTCAATATTTCTGTTTCTCTCCCTTTCTTTGCTATTTTAAACAACATCTCGCTGTATTATTATAAACTTTCAATAACATTATAGTTCTCAGACTGCTAAACTACACTTACACACAAAAAGAAAACACTTTCATGTCAATAATGTGGCCAGAATTGAATCGGAAATAAAGTCCTGCATGTAACACAGGAATAAGTCAACTTTATTCCCTCGTTACATAACGTACCATTATTCATATACAGTCGCGTCGTCCCTGATACCGTTACGAGAATAAGATACTGACGAAGATTCGTACTCTTACTTCGCAAGGTCTAAGAAATCGGAGAATCACCAAGAGCAGATCGAGCAAAAGAGATTATACCAGTAGGTATAGAAATATAAAAAATATTACACGTGTAAGAAATAAGTGATTGTGATTATGACGCTTGTTTTCGGCGATATCGCGACCCCGTTTTGGATAATTTCACATATATTCCGCATTTATTCTGGCCGCGGGAGGAGAGTAGGAGTCCGATTGAATTATTCATTCGTCGGCATAAATCAGCATTGAGCGCCGATCGAAAAACGAGGTGTAAACCTGTTCAAAACGGCCAACTGCAGCCGTACCGGTTCAGCGATATAGTTATGTGTGTACAATAGACCGCAATCACAACCGCATATGTTGTGACGTAGTCGCCTATTTACACACGTCACGTGCACGCACGCAGGCTATAATGAAATACAAAAAAAGGCGTGATATTGCGGACCGATTTCACGTGCGGTTCCATTTTTTTTCTTCGCTTCTGTTATTGCGTGCGCGCACGCGTAGAGTTTCACAACCGAGACGACGATTTTCCTAATTTGGGAAGCCGCGTTTCTGCACTCGAACTACTATTTATCATAAGTGGTATTTATCGCACTCCGTCACGGCGGCATCAGGAAATTAATCAATATCGTTTCACGCACGAGGAACAGGTTAAACCTGATGTCTATTCATAGCGTTAATCTTTACGTGGTTATGTACGACCTGCGACGATGATACGTCGAAGATGATCGTACCCTCGAGAATTCGATCGATATTCGCATTGTGCTTGAACAAAGCTTTCCCGCAAGCGTCATTCGTTCAATCATTTTTCGTCGAGCTAATTGCTATAAAAACGGAGTTTTAATATGTTATTGAAAATTTTATAACTAAAGACTCGCATGTGCGGATGATTTTCAAACTCGTTTTAATATCAGTAATTACGTTAACAAAGGACATTGAACTTTCGCAGGTTGTTTCGCATTGATTTCCCGACAATTCGATTACGGTGAAACGTCGTTTTTGACTGTCCGAGGTAAATTTATCGCTCTAATTTTCAGCGGTAGGATCTTCTTCGTAGCAGACAGACTGCCGATAGCGATAACAGCTGAGTGAGTGGAAGTTATCGCCAAGTGTCGCCTCTTTGAGCCGTGCAACGTACGGTGGAAATTGAAAAACTTTTATCGGTTATTTTTCACCGTCCACAAAAGCGATCGAGATTAAACATATTCGATCGCATAAGCTTGACCTAAATAATTAAATAGTAGAAGACGTTTTTAGCCTCGATAAATTTATCGAATGTATGTTATCCGTCGTGTGAAATTTGTTTTCCAAGCATTCGTGCGAAGACGGATTTGCCAGCTGCGAACTCTTAACTCAACGAGAAAATGAGTTTTCAAAACGCCTTGCTAATAAACATCACGTGAATTTCATCAAAATTTGTTTTCAAATAATATTGACATAGTCTTCAACGGCCGAAAATACGAATTTTCAACAGCGAACTGCCGTCTATCCGATCTTCGTTTTTATTTCCAGAATATTTTTTATTATCCATTTTCTTTGGTACGAAAAACATTTTCTGCCCTGCGGTTAACCGGCTGCACAGATTTTGGCACAGGGTGAAAAATGACTGACGATCAGTTAATGCCGGTTTATTTACGGAATCGTGATAGTTTGGAAGATAAAAAGTGTATACTAACAAATCGCAACATCGAAGCAGAACACGACTTCGCCCGTCCATCAAAAAGCCCAAGTTCAATTCGCACTTACAAAATTGGCCGACAGTTTTCGGTAACTTTGACAGGCAACCGAAGCTGCAGATGATCAACTTAAGCCGTAAACCGCAAACCTCATTGAGTTTCTCTTACTGCATGGAATTAAAAGCTAGATAAACATCGATGGAGAAGCCAATGAACGACTTAATTCCTCGAAGCTGATAGATGTAAAAGGTATACGGGTTCATTCCGGTTGCGCAACGTTAACCGACGGCCAACGGATTATCATAGCGAACATAAATGAAGTCTAAGCGAAGAAACCTGGTCTACAAATGCAGTGTGAAAAGTGCGCGGATGGCACTTCCAGATACAAATTATTCGTCATTATTGAAATTGGACATGTGGTGTGCGAAGAGAAACGTACCTACTTACGACTTCTACCTTCATTATATGTATATATATATATTATGCAAAAGGCTGCCTCGTAGATGATCGTGTGGTACATGATGCATCAAATACACGAATCAACTTCAATCCTGACGGAGTGAGGTATCTGGAGGCCTGAGAGGATGGACGTTGCACTTTTTCTCTATCCTCGTGGGAAGAAAAAAAAAATTTCTTCTAACCTAACAATAAGAGTTACTTGTTTCAAGACAAAGGAATTTCAATTCCACGGTTTTACATTCGGGAAAAAAGCAAAAATTGCTTTGTAGAACTTTTCACTTGTAATATTACATTATACGGTTTTCCTTCTTACCGGAGAGTTCATTTCTCGAAATTCTGACATCCTGTTGCAACAAACAATATGATAAACTTTATTTTTTACCTTCAACTAATTAATTGCTAAAGATTGACGTTCGTCGTGTCTGCAGTATGAGATCAGATATCTATTCACAATTTTTCACTATCCTATTTCACTTTCAGAAGTTCAACGTTCGGATGAAGAACACTTAAAGATACAGTTGAGACGCGCTAAGATACAATGTTCAAATAAGTAATATTTTTTCTTCCGACCTCGTATATTTTTCACGACTGAACAAATATCAGGCGCTGTTTATAAAGCAGTGTCATTTTATTACTTAAAATAACGTCACGGGTTATTGTTTGTTGAAAACTTTTTACAATTTGCATTTGTAATATTCTTTCAAGTCTGAAAAGTTTGAAAATTTTTAGTTCGATCCTGTGTTTTTCTTTCAATTATTTAATTTATTCTCTGTTATTAATTTTCAAACAGTTCTTTCCTTCTCTGTTACTGCGCTAAGTTTCTCCGCTCGCATCTCTTTTAATATGTTCCAAACCTCTTGACCAATTGTAGCTACTACGTTTCCTACATCGTCTTCAACATTATCTGCTGCAACTTCACACATCTGCTGATCTTCGAGAATGTTTCCTCTTAATGCGTTAAATATTGACACTGCATACAGTGCGTTCATACTTGGTACACACGTAAATGTACGTATTTTTCGACGAATGATTATTGGCAAGTAGTCGTGGCAGTATATACTCTAAAAAATTATTACTGCTGGGAACTTGCCGTTTATCAAGCTCACTCTCTCTGGTCAAAAAAAAATCTGTCACAAATTCTTACGGTAGTTTATCACCGGATAGAGAATTGATGTCACTTCGTAGCATTGAGCTTTGTTACTCGGTGAGTTTATCCGATCCTCTGAATCTGCCAGTTCTATGTAATCAAGTAATTTCTGTAGAACGTCGGAGCTGAAGGTTTCTGCAAACTTACCGAATTGTAGGGCTTCGTTTGGATTATCGTCGATCCTTTGATCCATTTCGTTTGAAAGGTGTGTTACATTGTCAGGGGATTTTGAAAAATTCGTCCAATTTACATTCCAAAGACATAACCCACGAGCTTTGAATTTGAGGTTAATCATTTCTTGCTTCAGGCTACAGTCCGCAATAATTTTCAATCTCGGAGAAAAGTTTTCGTTCGTTCGTGCGTCCCAGCTTCTACGCGTATTTCAAAGGTTCGAAATCAGCAGCGTCAGCAGGTTGTATTATATAATTGAAACGAATTTGACTGCAGTTTATTGAAACAAAGCCTGTAACATTGCCGTGATTGGATTCACGATGTATAATGAAATGTGAATAAACGTGTAACAATGAGTTTGAAAACTAATGCAATTGATTGATCGACGGTCGTTAATTGCACCCACGAACGGTGTCCTCTACGACTACTAAATAGGTCAAGCCGGTAAATCTTGCTGCCCCTATACTTTCAATTCAAGTGCGTTTTACACGCTTCGGTGAAACAGACAGGAGTTTTGACAGTTTTCACTACCTCGTTTTGCACTTTCGGTATCTGACTTGGTCTCACTTCCTCCTCGTCCGCTGTTATAATTTCGCGAGTTGCATCAGCAAATGCGGGAAACCTATATTTATTCCAGAGTCGAGAAACGTGCGGTATCTTGTTACGCTTTGCTGTCAAATTCACAGGTCATTTCGTTGTGACGGGACGTAATGTCGGTCTTGGTCGTCCGTTTGTTTTTTCTATTGCTACATTCAAAAGATAATCAACCAACGCGTATTCATCATTCGTCACCGCTTATTCAATTATATCGGCACAGATGTTTTTCAGATTACAAAACTCACGATAGTTTCGCTGTAATCGTCGTTTCAGGTGACGTTAGCAAAACAACGACTTGCGTTAACGAACCACGTCATCGTATTTATTTTTTAATTTTTCACGTTCGCTCATTACCGGGAACAGCGAAAATTGCCCAACTGTCCCTTGACGTCATGGATCAATTGAAAAGTGAAACATACGCGTCCGAAACTGCCGTTTTAGACCTTGGTAGAATGACGTGTGTACCGTAGGACCGTCTTACACGTCTGTCGAAAACGATTTAACACTTTCTGTGAACACACAAACGTCTTAGTTCACGAGATGCGTATACAGGTATAACACTCGGCTCAAGGATTTCTTCGATGGAAGCTAGCCAACTATATCAAGAGTCTAGATTCGTCTTTGAGAAAAAAGATTGTACGTTATACCTGGCGTGGCGGTCTAGAGGTGAAAATCTCCTTGCACTCCTGCATCGTTGCCCGCATGCAAATTAAGTTGGCACGTGAACTTTGTTTAGGTGCTTTCGTACCTATTTGGCGATACAAGATTCCTAGAGAAGTAGAGTGTTCAATGTTTAATCAGGCTTGCCAGACGTGTCACGTTTGGTTGCTAAGCGGTAAATTCTTCTTTCTATATATAATGTGCTGAATATGGTAGGGGTTTTTTTTTTTTTCTTCCCTCTCAAATATGGAAACGTGTTTATAGGTCTGGAATCGCCTGCGACCTGCAGACATTTTCGTTGGAAATCATTATTATACAATGTTAATCTTTTTAGCCAAGGATACTCGAACGATTGATTCGACATTTTAAAAAACCGGTTTACCTAGTCACGACTCGCTACTGGATCATTTTTTGCATGGAAACAGGGTAGACCCAACAAAGTTTTCATAGCGTAATTTATTAACGGGTGAATTCTGTTCGGATAAGACACACAACGTTGCGTAAAGAGATGGATTTCTTTTTCTTCACGGAATACGATCGAGCATTCGGGAATCCTGTTAGACAAAGCAAAATAGTATGTGGTAATTTAAAAAGTCATTTCGCCAACAGGCGGCAAGTTTCTGAAAAGTGTAGATAAATAACAAATGAAACGAGTTCCGGCATAGAAATCAAGAATTGAAAATGATGGCTTGAATTGAAAAAAATCATTCTCCAGTGATAGGAGAGAAAAACGTGCGGCAAAGTGTTGTCAGAATTTTCAAAGTTATTGAAAACTTTCAAAGTAAGTGTATCTCTTTGGGTGACATTCAGACTGCAGACTTGTAACCGGAGTCTAAAAAAAAATCAGTGACGAAAGAAGTCAAGTTGCATAGGAAAATCTGACGCTTAGCTCTTCAAGCTTATTATAATCAGCTTTGATTGTCAGTCACGTTATGATTGACGAGTCGAGTAGCGTGCCTGTAAAGTAAGGAAAAACTCGAAGATTTTTGCTGAATTGAAACATCCGATATTTACTTTCCAGCGATGAAATTTTCAACTTTTCATACCCCTCCGAATCTCAGTTATAATTCGGACCGGCATGGAAACGCATTTGTGCGTGAGACATGAGAAAATAGAATTTCATACGTTACGATAAGTAACTCGGATCGTAAATTGCGTCGCTGTTACTTCGTACCAAGTTACCTGCTCGCTCTGCGGATCTTGCATCAGGTTGAAGAGGGTATATTTTTAGCGAAGAGACACGCGAACGAACGTTCGAAATAGAACGGGCAGAGAAAAGTTCCGGTGACGTCTTGAAATTGGGAAACAGTATAAGTATATATACCGAATTAGCAACGAATCGGTACATCGTAAAGAGAGACGGAACGAACACGCCGATCATAAATCTTCGCAAGCGATCGAGGCTAGAGATACCCGATTGGCTTTGGACTTCGAACTTTGAAGTATCGTTCCCGCCACTTACCGATACGTACTCGAAAAGCTCTGAACTTTCGACCAGGGTATAGTATGCCTAGCTACTATCAAACCAACGTTTTGATAGAAGGAAAAAAACAAAAACAAACAAAAACCTTGCACAGAATTATGAATCACGTTAGGACTTTTACGCGAATCGAATTCATCGACGTCATTCGTAAATAATTTAGGATATTACGGGAAAATACTCAGATAGTTCTGCATACGTAAGATCCTAATTAGTCACTTTACTTTGCGATGACCTGCGGTATCGGAGTAATGTAATATTTTATGCAATCAGATAGCTGGAAGTGAGATGAGGAAATTAAGAATCACCAGTAAAGACAAGTTGGAGGCTACAGTTATGGAATTCGTGGAAAAACTGAGAAGAAAAATCACCGGGTTTCGTATTTGTAATACCAGTTATGCCGGGATACTCGCAATGACGAAACGCGACAGCTTCAGACTCGCGTTCTCGGCATTCTCTGCATGTCGATAAACCTTACTAAATAATCTAAATACCATTTTACACACAGCGAAGACGGATTTCTTCGACGCACGTGGTTACAAGCGAGCTACTATTTCCATCCTGCTGTAGTAAATACCGCGTTTTGCGGAAAACGCGAAGATAAGGAAGACCGTATTCGCGTTACAGCGAAGACCAACGACGATACGAAGACGAACGACGCGTCAAGCTCGATCCTTATCTGGGCAGAATCCGAATTTGGTCGAAAATTCACTTGGTAATTTGATAGAATTGATCGGTGGCTTCCGAAAACTCTTCAACGCTTCGGTTATAATGTCTGGGCGATAAGGAGTCACACCGTGATTAAAGTTTACACTTAATTTCGATTATGGTGTAAGGTATTTACTGACTCGTTGTGCCAACCTCGTTGCTCAACGCGACTGCAATACTGATTCTGAGACCATGTTGCAACTTGCCATAGATTACGGCAACGAGTGAATAAACTATTTCGAAAAACCGATAGCGACCGGATTCTACCTGGACAAATGCGAAATCACCTCACGTCCGTAAAGATAAGTAAAAAATTTGTCCTAGTATTCAAAGACACGTCAGACTTCGACATTTCATGTTTGACGGTTAGCCTAACTTAAAACTGGCTTTAATTGATTTGCGATTCGCGTATCCAAAACGTTTCAGCACAAATTCGAATCGTACCCAAGTCTACCAATCAGGTTTGATACGCGTAAAATTTTTCTGCTCCATCATGAGAAGGGAAAATACTTGGTTGAAAAACGTTTTTTCGGCAAAGAGATTCTTGAAAATAACGAATAAATCAACCGTTTGCGACAGTCAAAATTAGACCTTCATCGTCTGAACTCGAAACCTTGCTACTATCCATTAGTCATTTTCCTGAAAAATAGTCCTTCGTTCATTCGCACACAGGCAATTTCTATCGTCAGTTGCTACTGAAAACTGAGTTTCGAATTAGTCCAACCTTCCTCGTCGCGTAACCTATAACTGTGTATGAATTTCCTCGATTTCTAAAAATAATTTTACCGTTAGTGGAACGACCGCACTGTTATACTGAAAGTGTACCGAGAAATTATCGTGTGCAATTGAGTTGTCAGAGAGTATAATTTTTTACGTACAAGGCGTTCGAATCGCGGCGTTGATACGAGCGGAAATTTGCGGCAAGTCACGATAACGCCAGACAACACAGACTTGTAGTGACGAACTCGAGAGCGTGGGTGTTGCAATTCGAAAGGTTTGGGATTTCGATTCATCCGTTAATTCATTCATTCATCATTCATTCGAACGTTGCGATTCCTATGCTAATCGTAATTTCTTAGAATTTCCTGGACCATTTTCTCCGGGACTAACCGACCTGGTAACCGAACGTCGGGTCTATTCATCTGGCGTTTATTTTATTGACGTCAATGATCGTCTGGGTAATTTATCATGTACGAACCCCAGAGCAATAACAAAGTTCAACGACGGAAGTTGGCACTTTTAATTACTGTTTAATTGCTCTTTAATTACTGCGGATTCAATTTGTGATTATATTATTATTTTTGTCCTCGTCGCCACGTTTCACACAAAACTTATACTTCCTAATTGTAATTTAACCGTTTATATCATTAGTTTTCAATCTTCTACAATCGATAAACTTTCAAACATTATATTGCAACGATGTAGATTTTTCAGCTAGAAGTGTCTCTGCGTCGTATGAGAAGTAAAATTTTAGTGAAAGTCACAATCTTGTGACACGCGTTAAACTATACTCAATTCGATGTTTATAGGCTTTTTTAATAAAACACACCGGAGCTGTCGATTAGCATACAGTTCAACGTAATGAATGGCGTTTGATATTCCGGTTTTTTATTCAAGATATAAAAAGGTAACCACGGTAAGTTTCCATTTCACCGTTAGTGATCCTACAGTCTCAGGACTCTCGTGTATCCGCGAAATACCGCGAATTCGCCAACTGTAGTTTTCCTTACGCCGGAAATTACCAGCAAGTTTTTATGCGTCACTAAATTTCTATTAATTATATTCGGCATGAAACCTATGAAACTGGGCTTATGACTCCGTCATCCCAATGACCTTTATTTTCGTTATTAACGAATCTCCCCACACGACACATCCCGAATTACATATTTCGGAAATACCACATGATTCAATATCAAGGGTCCATTATAGCTTTGATGATGGCTTACGGCCAATTTTTTTCCACGATTATGCAACATGATTTGTATATCAATATAAAAAATATCGAATACGCATTTTCAAATCCACTATAAAACTGGAGAATAAAAGTGAAACGAGTCGTTTGAAAAAGAAGGATAGAATAAAAATAAGAAATCAAGGTAACCTTGGTATGGTTTGAAAAAAAATTCATAACTGACGTGGTAAAAAAAAAACCGATGGTAACAATAAATACCTGCTTTATTATACGTATGTATCAAAATTTCGTCTGATGACCAAACGTCTATTTTTCTCGTTTTCAATTGTTTTATAGTTACTGAAAAGTTGAGAAATACAAAAATTAGCTGCAGGTTATAAACGAATAAATTACAATCATATATATTTTTACCCGAAAATGAACCTTTACACAAACATAATGCAGAAAGAATAATAATATTCAGAGAACAACAAATGGAAGAAATTCACAAGTCCCGATTATTCTATTCAATGTAAAGTAGTAGCAGGTCGTTTATATGCACAAAATACCACAATTAACGCCAGCCAATAGCTAGATAAAGTAACCAGGCAAACATGTTTTTTTAAATATTTGTCGGTTGTTAATTAAGTTTCTCGTCATTGATTATGCATACGAATGAAAAAAATTACGACTTCGACGGGCCAAAAAAATCCCAACGCACAACACACATGTCTGAATACATACACGAACACATAAGCGACACACTGTTCAATTTTCGCGGATTTATCAAACACCTGTGTACCTGTATAGGTGTACGACACTTAACCTGCCCAGAATATATTGCCTACTCGCGTCAACAAGGGCTGGCAATTTTCCAAGTGCTTTAGAATATTGTTCTACAAATTCCATCCGCCTCCTCTCTCTGTTACATGCACAGTCATGTGGTCCACGAGTCTACGTTGATTATAGAGCAACAAGGTTATTTTATTACTCACGCTATTTTATTAATCGTATAGTTTATATTTTTTTTATAGGAAAGTGAAAATTCGATTAAATTCGTCCCACGATGTCGCGTTGACGAAACAAGTCTTAGCACGACGTTGCGGTGATTGTATTGATTACGTTATCGGTTCAAAGATTTCTTACATATTCGATAGATAGGAAAAAAACAAAACCCGGTTATAGAGTTGATACATCTGTGTATTGGAATAACATGCAAAGTATTATACGCGTTATAAAGCGATTTTTCGATTGCTAAAGAGAATTTCAATTGATACGAATTTATATACGTAATCAATTGTTTTTTCTGGTAAATAATTCATTTCGAATTCTCAAGGAGAGAAACTGTCGAAACACGATATTCGACTTCGTGTAACAATCATTTCACGAAATGATCGACAACGCCTAGAGTGTGAGAAAAATGACAATTCAGCCTGTGACGAGAATTGCTCGAAGCCCCAGGAAATAAAAAAAAGCAATTGTACGTTGATGAATTAAATTGGCCACCACGGACTGTGAGACGAATATTTTGTCACTCCCTAACTAAATATCAATTGAAACAATCAAACGATCCGTCGCGTAAACAAACGGTTGTTTTATCGCGTCAACCATAAATTAACAGTGACAAGATATTCATCGATCGTCGATCCGGCCACATTCTTTCCTAGCTCAACAATAAATGAACTATCTATACTGCTGATTAAAAATAACTTGTACGTAATTTTCCATATGATACAGCGTATTTCGTGATGAAAAAATATGACACATGTGTCCAAAGTGGAGTGATTAGAACCGAGAGAACGAGCTTCGGTTGTGCACAAGCATGGAAGCAAACAGTGGCATCCTTCGTTTCCGGAGTTTTCCTATTTTCGGTAACTCCATCCGGCTCATCGACGGACTAAAATATCCACTCGGCTTTCTTTTTTTTCCCTGCATACAATTTGGAATGTATCTCTCACTCTCTTTCTCTCAACGAATGTTTGTCGTGATACAAACGTACCTCGTAGTCTTCCGATCAAGTTAATCACTTGGATGTTAAATTCAGATTAATTCAATGAAATAAAGTCACCTCGAACTAAGCTTTAAAATTTAAACGTTTGTCATTTTGCGATTAAAAGTGATCCAACTAATTACAGAATATTCATTTCATTCAAATTAATTCGCGCTGGTTTAACCAAGTCGAAAAGGATTTCAATCGACGCTCGATTAAACTAACTCATTCCGATATTTTATGACATTTTCTAGGTCACAGAAAAGCTACAAATGAATTGATTCGATGGTGAATGTTTCCTTCTCAACGTGGCTTTATTCTCGGCTTGAAAGATGTAAATTGAGAAAGAAATTGACGAAGTCCCAGAAGTGGTCAAGTTAAAGATGAAATTTAGTTTACGGCACTGACAGCTCGCCGAATAATATTTCGATTCGTTCGGATCACCAAACTTGGATATAAAGGTGATGAGGTGCTGATTAAAAACAACGCGTGGAAATTATTTCACTCCACGATCGTAAAACCGCCACCTACACTGAGAGAAATTTTTAGTTCCGGTTACCCTCAGTCCTTAACTTATACTCTAATTTTTTACCACAATCGAAAAATATAGTTCTAGGTACAAAATGAAATTACTTTTCTAGCTGTTACCGGAAAGTCTAGTATCCGTTACTATTCTTTCTCATTACCATCACTGTTGCTATATTTTCTCGTAACTGTTGCAAAAATTTAACGCTTGTGCAAGAATAAATTGACGTTAAAGCCTTGTTTTAACTAAAAAAGTAGAGTAAACCTCGGAAACTGATTTTGCATTGCAATTACCAAAAAAAAAAGGATCGACGATAGCGCAAAATGGTTAGGCGTACCTCGTTTCTCGTAATCCCAGTAATATTCGAACAGTTTTTTCAACGATACCTGTTTTACTTAATTTTTTTAGTTACTGTAACAAATGAAATTCTTCTCAGTGTAACAATCGTGCAATTATACGTATATATGTAACGTATTATTACATACCGTAAGGTGTCTTCAAAGCAAACCATGATGACGGACGGAAGCTGCACAATGGACAGATGCGTGTGTCATGTAGGTACAGCCCACCATCCCGTATCCATTATCTACACATCTAAACGTGCTTCCATGGTGTCGTAGAAACGACGCGTGCCGTGACTAACAACATCCGCTCAAGCCTGGGGGGATTCCCTTGCCATATAATGGTGGAGAACTGGGTGCACGTCAACAGCACACTGAAGTGTCGATAACTATGTACTTATTTGACCTTTATACGAGAGTCTCTTTACAGACGAGCGGCAACCGGATCTCTTCATGTGGAGTGCGAAACAGTTTTGACCTCTTGGATTTTCCACGCCTAGATAGTAAAATCTCCCTACTCGGACCAGCGGTTTTGAATTTTCGTGAAAAAAAAAAATGAACATTAATACCGGTCGTTCGAGGAGCTTTCACCAATTGTAGCTACGGTTGCGAAAATACTAGGCGTGGAACTGCCATGACCTTATCTTTGCCCGTGTTTCGCAACTGCACTCCAGGTATCGTACGGTATCGGGCAGTAATGTACCGTGACGTGCCGCATTTTCTTCTTTTCGTTATTTTATTTTTTTCTTTCTACTACCACTCAACAAATCTCATTACTCAACTATCGACGACGTAACGTCACGAGGCGTATTGTGTGTCTAAAGTGGAATAAATTTACGATCACATTGTCCGGGTGTAAAAAAAAAAACTTTGAATCGACATCTCTTTTTCCCCAACACCCAGTTTTTTACAGAGTAAATGAAAATAAGCTTTGTCAGAAATAACGATCCTTTAGCTCGACGGAAAAAATTATTATTCGTCAAAAAATCAAACGAATGTGTTTTTTTTTTTTTTTTTCCAAACATGCTTAGAAATAATTTTACGGAGGATTTTCAAAAATACTTGTCAACACGGGGGAAATATTTTCTTAACCACGTAATTATGACAAACAAGTTTTCTTAACTTGAAAATTTCATCTTTCCTCGCTTATGCGTGTAACACGATACGTTATCTAGATTACAATACCGCGATGCTAGTTCCAGAGATAGCGTCGCGAACCAAGACTGTCTGTGCAACGGCGCTATCTCGCTCGATTTTTAACGTTAGATTGTTTGACGTTAGACTCGTAGTTTATACTGACTACTACTCAACCGGTATTAGACTTTACCAAGTACAGGTAATCGAACGGCACTCAAATTACGCTGGAGTTCAGGACGTGCCACGACCATGGGGATGAAGATATCCGCAAATATCGTCGACGGATCCAACTCCGTCCCAAGTGCGCGTAATACACGGTATCTAGGAACTCTGAATCACCGTTATAAATACGCGCCATAGGTAGGTAGGTACGAAGCGTGATCTGGATTTCCCCATGAAATGCTTCTTAGCCACTCGCCGTAAACACCGAGTAACGAAACTCGGATCTCTTAACCTACTTCTTCAGGCCTCAATGGTACGAAATACTTCATTGCACTGTTTTGTAAATATATTTTTCTTAAATCAGGTAACAAAGGTTGATCTATTTTCCGGTCTCTGATAGGTTTCGAAGTAACGATCGATTTTCAATCTTCGACCTGTGATCCATCAAGGCCCATTAGAAACGGCCCGCCGATTCAAACAGGCCAATTCTCGTTAAGTGGTCTGGGCCAACCGATGCAAAGAAATCAACGTCTCCTATATCGATAATGTTTCTCTACTCGTCTTGAGATTCTTAAATTGAATCGTTCGTCGACTGTGACCGTAAAATAAATTTCACGGTTCAATAAATCAACTGGAAATACTGCCAGTTGCTGGGGGGCTGATTGGACAGTGAGTTTAGTTAGGTATGGACGAACTTCACAGCCACGCAGACCGTAAGACGCGATATCGAAACATCTGGGCAATTAGTTCCTCGTGCACGAGGCCAATTTCGCAATATCCATTAACAATTATCGACAGCAACCGCACCTCGGGTTCCTTCGATATTTACGCACGATGTAAAGAAGTTGGATATTACGGCAACCGATAATGAAATAATTGAGTTACTTATGCATCCTCTTGAAAATCAGGGTTATCCCCCTACTTTTTTATCCACACTCACTTTCTCCGACGATTCATACACCGATTGTTTAGTTATTTATTCAGTCATTTTTCTTTTTATTAACACACCTGCGACTAACTCGACGTGCTCCATTTAACATCGAACTATCGAAATGGCTCGCTGAATCAACGAACAAGTATCCGATCCGATTTATCAATATGCGATAGCAAATTGAGCAAAAACAATTTTTATTTTATTTTTTCTCATTTTTCTCCTCCAAGCACAGCATTGAGACTGCGATTGCATGATACGTGCGGTAAATTGTTGTTAATTATCTCTTAGGCTGCACTTTCATTGTCACGTGACTGGCTCTGACTAGAGCCGGAGAACGCAATAGACTCGAGGCCAGAAAAGAAATTTGCTTCAAGTCGGACAGTCAAGGTCTCGCAAGAATCCTCGATCCATCGATTACGGAGTGACTAATTTTTTCTCAATTCAACGCCAGGGGAAAACTGCGTGGACGTAGCAATATATGGACAATACTGCGAAGAATTTTTTAGGAACAATGATTTTACGCTGCGATTTGTCACCGTTACGTAATTGGTTATCGGTCCGTTGGCAAATGAATGATCAGCTGCAACCCAATTTCCAAATTTTTTTCAATAATCTTTACACGAGCCAAAATTGGTAACCAAAACTTCGGCATCGCTGATTCGAACCAATTGTTTTTCACGGGGTATATTTATACACTCTTCGAAGGAAATAACGTGGCAAAGTTGAACTTGTTCGTTAGCAACGCCTGAAATAGGGCAGGATCACTTGCGTTTACATTAATGCCTGCATGAAGAACCGAGTACCAAGTTACAAAATGTTGTTTGCGATATAAATATTGATTCATACAGTCACAAAGATTCGAGGTAATTTTGGATCGCAATACGAATAAATTGAAATGGAATACAAGGATAGTGAAATCTGGTAAATTTTATAAGAAGTCCAGAATCGATCTGTTTGAATCGCGTCTCAAGATCAGTGAAAAAAGATTCAAAAGGATATTTTGAACATTTGACATTTGCCAATCTCAACGCTATGAATACAAACGCCTACCTGTTTCAGGCATTTCTATTTCGAACGTAAACCGTAATCTGACAGAATATTTCCGTAGCTGAAATCGAGGATGCGTTGCAAGAATCGCTACTGATTCGAATAAGAATTTTACAGTCGTTAACCGTGTGATCTTAATTGCTTTCCAAGTCCAGATAACGACTTTTCAATAAATCTCGGCGCCGTCTTAACGTGACCCACGAATTCACTCGGATACATGCCCGAGACATAATAAATCCACGTGAAGTTAGCGTTGAACGTCACGAAGTCAACGGAGCAAAAAGTGATATAAAATCGTGTATATTTACAGTACGCACACACAGAGTCGGCTAAATAATAACAGCAGCGGAGCTGTAGCGATATACACGATGTTTTCCGAGGCGATATGTTAATGACGATGAACCCACTGCGGAGCAATTATGCAAGTGTAAGTTGTGTGTATGCCACGCAATGAACGCGACTGGGGTGTCATCAGAAGCGTGGTATTCACGTGTCGTCCGGAGCTAATGCTTGGATATTGCGTGCATATAGATACACGATTTGTTACGTCAACTGTTGTTTGGTCGACATTGTTTACGAACGTTTAGCTGCGGGATACCTTCCAATCATATTTGACTCTCGGTGGATCGTTAAATTTTGTTTTTCACTCGAGGATAAGCTCCGTTTACTGTAGCTGCTGGCGACTTGCGATGCCGTATGTATCGTATGTGTTTTCCAGCCTGCTACCGTATGGATTAATGGCGACACTCGCCTTGTACGGGGAGGGTCCCTGATTCGGGGCAAATGGCAAATCGGTATCGGGACGATGTCGTTAGTTCAACTCAGTGACCGCTCGATGTTTCGCCGTGTCGATGCAACTATTGAATAAATTTATACCCTAGCTGAAAGCCGATTGTTTCCTTCTTTCGAAACTGAAATATCGATACCGATTTTTTAAACCGAATCTTAAAATGACTAACAATAAGTTGGTAAGACAGGGATTTTCTTGGCCATTGATATTACGACATTTCTTTTCGCAGGTCAAATCAAGCAGCGAAGATTTGGTTTCCTTTGAAAAATAACAATTTTCCACACACTGCGCAGAAACAGTGAGCAAGCTTTATTTGTGATTTAAATTAGGGCATAAGATTTGTCGCGTCAGGTATAAAAATAGTTATGAGCACACCGTACGTTGAATTGAAATTGAAATTGAAATTGAAATTGAAATGAAATTCAGCGGGTTTGATGATGTAGGTATAACAGAGCTGCGCAGAGATTAATGAAAGTGTTATATTAGTTCTTTCTCTGATCGGCTTGTGAGAAATAGGTTAAATTGTGTAAACTATGGACGTTCGTCGTAGTGCACTCTAAAGAGATACAACCTGCCTTCGACTCGTTCGCGTAATCTTGTTTGCGTCTGTGTAGTGTTTACGGTATCATTCGAGCTTTGTTAGTTTACGCTAAGGCCCTTGCGAATGAAAGATAGGATCTGCTTCTATGAAATAAACTATTTTCACCGTTGACGGCTGTTGCTAGACCGCTGTTCAAACCTCTGGTCATCGTCCATCTCTATAATAGACCCGCTTCCGTGGAAATGGGGAAATCAAAGCAAGGATTTACTACCAGCGAATGAATGAAGTTATTAATCGGTATTGCGAATACACTCAATGCAGAGTGTTTGTTCCTCGATATCGGAAGAAGAGCGATGTGTGATTCTCAGTAATTTCATTAAAAACAACGCACGAAGGAAGCTGTGCGAATCTATGCAAGACATCGAAGCAAAACCACCGACTCATAAACACAAGTTACCGACAAACCAGGCCAGAGTTTCTGTTGAGATTTACGATTTAGTTCCAAAATTAACCGACGAATTGGGAAATGAAAGACAACGGCTACTTCGGAGTTGAACAATCACTATTCGAGATGCGAGATGTAAATTTTTTGGAAACGACTCATCGGGAAGCGTCTCCGCTGCAAACAAATTTCTCCCGGTTGAAAAACTGACTGTTTTCGTTTTGAAACTTTTTCGATGCAGCATGGCAGAGTTTGTCTGGTCAAATAATGCTCTACAACACGTGCACGAGTTTAAATAAACTGCCTTGTAAATATTTGTTTAAAATATTGATCTCCGATAGAGTTCAATGAACCTCGTTCGACGGACTCGATTCAACCATATAAAAAAGTCTCGGTACCGAATCCAGTCTGAATACCAAACTAATTGAGAAGCAACGATCAAATGACTATAAAATTTTCGACAGTAAAAGAGCCTCAAATTTTTTGCACAATGACAACAACCTCACGACATCCGGGAATGCGGATAAATAAATCATTTTCAAGAATATCTGATCAATTTACTAAATAAACGAGAATTGGCAGCACAATTATTCGATCAAGGATCGATTTATATTCACGAGTATCAAATCGAGATGCAGGGATAAAGGTGCGTCAATTTTATCGGAATCCCTAAATCGCCTTCATTGTGGCAAATTTACGAAAATACAAACCGGACAATCAGTACAAATATGGACATGAATTTCGTACACCTTATGTGGGTGTAATCGTGAAACAGCGATCAACAAGCATTAAATATAACGTTAAATTTCATCTAGATCATGAATCATGCAACCACACGGAAAGAATAGCCGAGAAGCGATTCTTCCAATTAGTCAGCACTGGGATCAACGGATAGATCCGCAACTATCGAGTTGAGTAACATAGAAATTGTAGTACCTAACCAAGTTTTAATCCGAGATGCAGGAATACGGTGGTTATAAGATAACCACGAACTCGTGACAAGACGGACGTAGGTATAGCGTTACACTTTTTTCGTATCTCAGTTTGATCCTAAGGCAAGAGTATTGTGATCTCCTGTAAAGAACAATGGCTACGAAAGTATAATTGGAGAGAGAGAGAGAGAGAGAAAGGAAACACGACTGTTTGAAATATTAAGTGAAACTCGACACGCGACTCTTTTTATATGTTCCATTTTCAACTTTTTCTCTCTGATACTTCGTCTCTTTTCAGCGCATTTTGCTCAGCTCTACGCTATTCTACGCCGGAGAGTGTGATACAAGTTGAAGCTGAAACTCGGAAGCAAAACGGTCGTAAATTACGGAGCCGATTGCAGATCATCACGCAAGACCTTCGACGTAGGCACGGTACGTTATATCTACCTTGCACCGGTTATACTCAACCATCGCACCGTACAGGAAATGCCGATGTTTTGTTGTTTTTTTTTCGAGGCACAAGCAGGAAATCCGTGATCCAACTTTGTCACGCCCCGCTTCTTCCCAGATTGATTTCAGGTTTCGTTTCAGCTCCACTGATCTGCTGTACTTAGGTTCTTGCCTGCAAGCATCGTCCGAAATTCCTTCTTCCAGACAACAGCGATACACGAAACTGTACAGCAGAATCGCGGTTGGAAGTGACTTGTACTTTGACTTCCATTTTAAATCTGTAGGTTATTCATCGTATAATCGTAGTGCACGGATTCGAAGAATATACTATTTTCGAGGAGTCACAAAGCTTTGGTATTCTCTGGTTCCTTGACATAAACACGTGACTGTCCATCCATAAATTGACGATATTTCCCACACGAAAAGTCACGTATAATGTTATTGGGTTTGGCCCGTTCATGTGTTTCTGAGAGTCAATAATAGGGAAAAAATCAATAAGGCGTAGTACCTTTTCTGATTCACAGTGGTAAACCACATTACTTACCTTACGTTACAATACTTGTTTGAATCTGGTAAATCTAACGTTGAATTTACCTAGAACGCGACGAAACATGGTTTGTATTTTATACTTGGAATACGTGTCCGTGTTACTTTTAGTTACCGAGGGCACTGCAGACATGAAGCTTACGAGGTTAAGCAATTTTTTACACACATTTCAGGAACTTTGGTTCGTTCAACAGAGTCTCTAAAATCACTTTCCAAATGGCTCTACACGGCGTTTAGAAAAAGTCCGGAACAATCTTTAAACTGTCATTAACGAAAGTATCCTCGGGATGTTTTGGTCTCATTAAAACATTCAATTAGTCGTACAGTCAGACGTGTGAAAACGTCTTCGTGATGGGTATCAAATGTTACGAACGGAAATCTAATAGTCATATACCAGAGAGACCGTTCAAACCCCTCCGGCGTATCCGCGGAAACAACATCAAGACATAAATGACACTGTTGAGACTGTTGGAAGAAGCTTACGACTTGTTTCTAAAGAGTATTCGATTCCTGGTATGGACGTACACAACAATCAATAGTTAGACCAATTCGTTCAAGGGTTCATAATTCTGCAATCACTATCTATTTTTGTTCCGATGCAATCGGTATATATATAAGGGCGTAGCCTTGAATTGAGCTTATGCGATGGGCGAGGTTCGCGCAAAATTTCAGAGTAACACTTTTTGCAGACGTAATTTTCCAGCAAAGTGAAAACTTGTAAACGCGCATTGATAAGGCGAGATTACAGCTACTTCGGGACATTCGATAAGCGTGGCACAAGGTATCTTAAAATAGGCATTACCCGACACCGAACGCCTTGGGAATATTATCAAGTGCCAAGATTTCGTTATCGCAAGGCAAAGATAGAAGGTGTTCGTAATTTTCCGAGCGCTGTATAAAAGGCACGTGACTCGCCGAACATACCAAGCCGGATAAAACGGTACCGGATGTCATTGATCATAAAACTTTGGAGGCTGTCGGCGTAATGTTAATTTACAATTAGCGTAAAGGTACTCAGATATGGGGGTATAATGCTTTGATTAATCCCATTGTCTGCGAGATTATGATCGGAGCGGTCTTGTCAAGTGCAATGTGAACTAGCAGACAACATACATGTACAATAGAAGGAAGTCCATCGATAAGCAACAGGTGACGTTGTGCCCTATCTTATTGTTAGATAAATTAAAGGCAAGGAAAACACTTGAGAAACAGAAAAATATAAGGCGGCGATGTATCTCTCGATCGTATAAACGAGTTGACCTAATGATAGTTCAAATGTATTTACCGAAAACGAACGCAAGGGGAAATTGAACCTGATGAATAGTCATCGCGTAGAGTGACCACGTCAAGCGACGAAGTCATTTTGAAAATATATTACAATTTTACGAGTACCGTTGTAAATGGAAAAATTGAAAAATAAAGAATCGCATGAAAACTGTTAGCTCTCATATGTATAGGTGATAATTAAAAGAGTGCGGACCAGAAAATTTTACCTGTATTAGAGTTTTACTCACCGCAGTAAGGCTGATATTTATCCCACTTGGCCACAAGAAAACCTAACCACCTTCTGAATTTTTTTTTTACCTGAAAAAAAAGATGGAAAAATTTTTAATACTGGATTTATAAGATTTTGAAAATTTTTTCAAAGTAACACGGTGTGGGAAAACTCCTTGAGATTATAGTTAAAAACTGAGTTATTCCCGAGTTGGTGTTAAAAATTCTTTCGTAAAATGATCGAACGAATGTCTGAATTGTGATTCGATCTACGGATTCAAAGCAACAATTGAACAAAAAAAAAAAAAATAAATAAAAATCGCGAATTGGATCCAGTTTGACCTATGTTAATATCATTCAAAAAATTCTCTAGGTTTTTTTCGAGTCTGCCGATACAAAATTCTATTTTTTCTCTTTGTGTCTACATCTATTATACAGTCGTATCAATAGCATGCAGCGATCGAATTGAGATGCGGAACTGATACTTTCCGTCCAGTCGATGCATAATAATTGCGAGTAGCATTGTGACCAGGGTATGATATGTCGATAGCAGAAACCGCATTCACTTCTGGTACGGCTAGATCAGACGTAGCATGTTTTACGACGGGAACAATGTACAAAAATTCAACATATATGTCCTCACCTCTGTTATTAATACTATCTTAAGAACGTAGAGGAAAAAAAAAAAGTTAATTACATTCTAAAAATATGATCAGTGATATTAAGCCATTTCTTGTTTTGTATGTGACTCGATTTGTTCTGAATTTATGATATTAGACGATTTCGAGGACACGCATACTGTTTTTTTTTTTTTTTTTTTATCTTTTGTCTGCGATAAAATTTTTCGGTCACGTTGTTTATTCTGTGATTACGTTTCGCTTGTTTTCCACTCGTAGAATCTTCAAAATTAAATTCATTCGCACGTGGTGAACAGCCAGTGGAACGCAATTTAATCACATCTTGTGGAACAAATTACAAAGATAAAAGGGTGTCAAGCAAATGGTACAAGCAATGCTAAATGTACACGACGATGACCGATGATGATGAAATGGTCATGAGCTAATTTTGTAAAACGAAACACGAAAATATGTATCTAAAAATAACCGATTATCTTTACACACCGCGGTAGAAAGACAGCGAAGATCCGAAAGTGAGTGAGAAAAACAACTCAAATTAAAAGCTTGTTTCATTTCTTTACACCCAAACACCGTCACATTACATACGTAAAATACATAATTTGCCTCATCTTGCACGGCCAGTTGTCTAAATACCACCGATAATTAGTCGCAAAGCGTGATCCGTATGACAATTTAATTGGTCTATTGAAATTAAGCGTGACTCATAATGGCGATACTATTTTATCACCGATTTTTATTTACAGAGCAATACCCTTCGAATTAGTAGAAGTTTCTTCTAATAATTCTCACTCGAATACTCCAATCTCCACTGCCCGCGTTGTAATAATTTCCAGACAATGTGAAGAATATCGTCAACAATATACGGGAAAGCTTTGAACGCCGTAATAAATTTACTTTCATTTCTGATACAGTTATCAAGCAGTCGTATCACGTATAGTAAATAACGCTTACCAGAGACTGTTGCGCGAATGATACGCGAATTATGGCAACAGTTCCTGAACTTGGTACCAGCGAGTACTGACAGTTTCTAAATACATTCACATCCTTTCCACCATCGGCTCCCAATCAGCAATAATTTCCAAACATATCAACTACCGGCAAAATAAGACGTTAGCGAACGAATTTTACGCTCACGCGGCGACTACCGGTAGTACTTGTTGTTATTATTATTCTTATGTTTTTTTTATTCTTCAGGCATGGTTAGTAACCTGTCAGCGATTATTACTTTTAGCTATCGCACCGTGTGACTATTCGCATTATTCGTCAGTAAACGACTATAAATATTTATACAATTATTGGCTGACGGTCTTTTTGGTGACTTTTATAGCCCGATTCTCAAGAGAATTCAAGTTCTGAAACTTTCGAGAGGGTTCAAAGGAAGGACGTCCCTGATATTACTTATGCAGAGGTTTAATGTCAGGGGTTATCGTCAGAGGGTACACGGTAAAAATAGTGTCGCGAAGAAAGAGCATCCCAACCTATACCATGACACCCATAATACTGTCGTCTACCCTAAAATATCATATAATCGTAAGAGCAGCGTCTATCACTGGTCGATCATTCTAATCTCCCGCGACTTTTGGTCGGATCACTTATTGGCAGTAACAATGGAGACTCGATACGATACAGCGACTGGTTGAATGGCAACGTCGATTTGGTTTGAGTGAATGAGTCCACAGACTGAATTGACCACATATATATATTACGTATACGGATTCTTGACTCTGGGCCGTGAGGCAGCGCCGACATTCGGGCTTTTTTGGCGAACCGCTTCGCGTATCTGCCAACGTTTGACATTTTCCACACACTCGTTTACCGGTGTACGTGTACCTGTCACGCGGGTAATTGCAACATCGTTAAAGTACGCCGGTATTTGCTCAAGAACCGTTAACCAGCATGTGGATCACACTGAGAGAAATTTCATTTGTTACGGTAACTAGAAAAATTCACTAAAACAGGTATCGTTGAAAAACTGTTTGAATATTTTTGGAATTACGAAAAACGAGGTACGCCTAACCATTTTGCGCTATTGTCGATCCTTTTTTCGGTAATTGCAGCGCAAAATCAGTTTCTGAGTTTTACTATACTTTTTTAGTTAAACAAGGCTTTAACGTCGATTTATTCTTGCACAAGCGTTAAATTTTCGCAACAGTTGCAAGAAAATATAGCAAGAGTGATGATAATGAGAAAGAATAGTAACGGATACTAGACTTTTTGGTAACAGATAAGAAACTAATTTTCATTTTGTACTTGAAACAATATTTTTCAGTTGTGGTAAAAAATGAAAATAGTTAAGGACTGAGCGGTAACCGGAACTAAGAATTTCTCTAAGTGAAATAACTTCATTTCCGAATCGTGTCATTTTCAAAAATAATTGATAACTAGGCCGTAGAGAAAAAATATGTAGACACACGTCACATACTTTGAAAAATATTATCCGCACTATGTTCCATGAAGATAGCGTGGGAGATTTTTGTAGGAAATGGGTTAATAAATTCTGTTCTCTATTCTGATATATTAAACTTTTATTTGATGTTCCTCGTTCGAGGTACTCGACAAGACTGACGAACTGAGAGGCTGTATAAGAGGATTATACATTCGTATCCGTTGCTCTAAACACTTGAGAGCGTAATACGAATGTATACAAATATCAACTAACCTAAATATCGATATAACACCTTTGCATATACGGACTGTAGAGATTATTTTTGTATACTTAATAATACGAAACCAACAATTTTTGAATGCGTGGGACGGACAAATTTAATCCTAACAATAAGTCAGAAACAGCTTCTACCTTTTGCGATCGGTTAATGGCCTTTGGTTACATGGTTTACAATTTGGTATCTGTTCTGTTGGGTTAAACCGTTTTATCAAAACTGTTGTCAGTGATTGAAACAGAAGGATGCGACATCACCGTTTCGATTCTTTGCAGAAACATCCTACACCCGTATCATCGCATATATACGATCTCTAGAATGTCGGCCGCCTGCAATCCAATTGTCGAAGTGAGTCAGCTTTATACACCGCACGAGTGTTGTATGACAAAATCCATGTACATTCTGCCGACACACATTGACCGCATAATTTGTGTAACCTGTACATCGCGCTGTATAACAATGTGTCATTCGATATGCGGGCTAATAATAATAACGACAGCAAAAATTTCATTCGAGATTAACTAACTTGACTTGAATGAAACGAATTGGATACGAAAATACGTACAGTTGTAGTAATCGCGAGAAGCTAATCAATTTGACGGAGTATTACAGAGTCATTTCTATTAACATCTGTACAACCAATGGCAACGATGACGTCAAGAGTCACACCGCTTCCTCGTGTTCTTTCTGCAGCGTTACGCAATGCAAACGGAGGCGTGAAACCTGATTTTAATATTCTTACCGCAGGTGAATAGGTCCCCCCCCCCCCTCATCAAGCGATCGAGCTAACGAAGATCTAAATTAATAAAGTACTCAAACAGCAACGTCAAGGTAAAGCGGATATCGATCGCGGATCATCGGGACTTCGTTTCGCCTGACTTCAATAAGCACTTCACTGTGAACCGAGAACTCTTCCGTGGTTAAATCCAGCATGCGGTGTTAATGGTGAAGAGTTAACGGCTTGCGATTATTGCTCTCAAGTCAGCCTCCGATTTCTATCTCCTGCTCAGTGTCTCTTGTTGGAGCAGAAAAATTCATAAATCTTCCAACTGTGAGCGCGTCGAGAAGCGTGCACATGTAAAATTGCATCGTCAACTACCGTGCGTACTTCCGATTGAAATAAAATTTCAGATCGAGAGAAAATTGATACTCAGGCGAGGAAATTTGTTTAACACTTGTCTGGCACTGAAAAGACCACAAATTACTGAATTACAAACAGGTGTTGAAGAAACTCATGTCTAAGTTCGATAATCTTAGTCGCCGAGGGTTATTTACGGTTCCTAACTCCTTTCGTCACGGGAGCGACGAGCATTCGTTCAGAGACGTCTGGTACCATTCTCATTTACCAGTAGCAGTAACAACGAGAGCATAGTAATTCACGTTTCGTATTCGCCTACTCTTCAGCATGTGATTATTTCATTGAAACACCAGGAACTCGACGTTCAGCAGTTCGTACCGATCATTTGACACTGAAATTGAGTTAAATTTGTCAAATCTCTTTCGAATTCTCATTTGTCGCACTTAGTCAGAATTGACATGCAAGTACGAAGCGCAAAATCAACTTTGAAAACGTGTTATTTTGAATAATTGATCTGTAAACAGCTAAACACGTGTTCACAGTAAAAGCTACAATGCAGACGGTTGAAATTATCTCTACTGACAGAATCAATTTTGTGCGTTGTCCCAGACTGCGTTAAACTTGGTTATAAATGAAGGATTTAATTACACAAAGTGAAATTAATGACATCTTGTGGTATTATTCTGCGTTTAAAAGGCGATTGTTTAAGCAAATTATCCATTGAAATGAGTTCATAAAAAGACACATACGTGTGCTGTCGTTTACAGTAAAAGGCTGATTAGCTTCTTTGAATTTATAAACTCGACGAACTTTCCTGTGTGCGAAATTTGATAAAAATCATAGAAGACGTTTCCTTGTTGAAAGTGACTTGACCGCCACGCGTCGTCGGAAAAAAGGCAGGAAGTCACGTAGTCGGATATGGAAAGAACAAAATGAGTCATCCGTGCAAAAACTGCAATGCGTTCTAGGCATACGCTGTACCAACACAAGGCACACTTCTTGTCTTCTTCCGGTTGTTTATCAGAGAAATATAGCTTACGTAAGCTCTCGAAGCTTCGAGTCAAACATCCAGCTAATCGCCGACGTGAGCCGTGTGATGAACGGTCCTGGCTTGACCTGGTTTCAATCTACAAACATTTTTCATCTTAGGTTTACCGGCACGTCAACCACAAAATGCTCGATCCGACTTTCTCAAGGCCTTCTCATTTTTTCGGTCCGTGAGGGCTAAGACGTTGGACAAGACGATAACAAAAATGGATGCAGAAGAACGCGAAAACAATTCGTATCTTGCAAAAACGCACATGTAATTATTTTACTTTGACATACGTATTCTATACTTGAAAAACCGTCGCCAGATTTGAATCGATTGAAATTATATGTATATTGTATTGACAATTTTGTACAAAATCCAAACGTCACTTGTGAAAATCCTCGCCGCTGTAGATCTAGTCACGTCACTTAAGCGATCGATCGATCAGCGATATCGTCTGTCTTGATCTTTCAACACGCATTTAAAAAGCATTTACTTTGTTACACCAAAAAGTTAAGACGTTTTTAAGTGATTCTAAAACCCATCGATCGACAAATGTCGTAACCCACCGTGAGAAGTTAATGTCTCACCGATGTTCCGTATCTTCTCATCGACATCTATTTAGCGTGTATTGAAAAATTTGTTATTCGTAGTGAAAAACGATCGTTAAAATGACATGCAATTATACTTGCAGCGTTTCTCAATCGTCAACCTAATCCCGGCATCGATAAGCTAGAATCGAAGCTACAATTAGAAATCGAAACGAACCTAAACACAGAGCATCCAGACAACAATGAATCGGTTCTGAAGTTAAAGAACGAAGATAAAATGTGTACCCGAACGTTATCAATAGCTCGTGGTTTGCCTTTACGAGGCAAGTGCGGTTTACTTTTCGCATTACTCGTCGCTCTTCGTGAGGTCTTCGCCCGGAGGTTATCGAAGAGGGATTATTTTCACACGGCAATATCGAGCCCTGAGATTACAAGACTCACAGGTCTTCATTCGCGTAGCTTAAATCGCGGAAGATCGCTTTCCTGGGTATCTCACACGAGAACCTATACTCTGATATTTGCATTCTCTCGAAAATTTTTCTACAGTACGGCATCGAATGGATATTCATTCCTTCGCGGTATGAAGAAGTTCCAATACGGATATTCCGCATGCGGTATCGAACCGATCGTCATATATCGCGGAAAGACATCGTCTCTCCGACTATGTCACATCCCTTTTTACGTATTTTAAGTTCCTGCTTTTCCGGTACCGCCACGTAATGTCACCGTAGTCATTCGATCATTGAGGTTTTCAAATTCCTTGGCCTCATCGTTGACCTCAACCAGAATTTAAGATTAAAAAAATGGACTTTGCACGGCGTTATAATTACGTGAACTTCTTGCGGCAATGGCGGTGTGAAACCGAGGAAAAACGATAAAATTTCATCAAGCGGATACAGTTGAGCATAGAAAAAAACTTACCCGGCCAAACTTTCTGTGATACGTTTTTTCAAGTTGGTATAAAATCGAAATGGATAATATCTTGGGTGGAATTGGCCGTTTTACGACAATGCTTTGCCGAAAAAGTTTCCCTCGACGAGTATAAAATACCTGCAGACATTGGATATTAGAAGAGGATTGAAGTTTTTGACTCAGCTGATCCGATTCACAAAAACCGACCCTTGTTTCATTATTAACACGCCAGCGGACGGGATGCTACTTTTATTAGACGTACACATACGTGATTGAGCTACTTCTAGATAAGTATAAAACTGGAATTTGAGGCCAGGCTTCCGCACAACGCAATATGTATAATGCCACGTGTTATTGAAATGTAAATACACAGTCGGTGTGAGCAGAACGGGACCATGCACGACGACGGTCGAGATGGAAGGTGGTGATGAGCAACGTTGAGTGATGCGAAAAGCACGGAGCGAAACCCTCGAATTTCAGATATTTGCATAGCTGTTTAGGAAATGTCCACATTTGATGAAAAAAGCTCGTAACTGATTAATTCTGCTGACGTACCACTTGTCACGGTATTTGTTTTACCAAAACATTTCAGGACTTGTAAATGTAAATTACTTATGAAATTCGTTAACCCTAGTCACTTACGCCTACGGAAACTTCCAAATTACTTATACGGGGTTAACGAGGTCCCAGCCAACTTTGGAACGTTATTACTGTACACAAAATTACGCAAAGTTACGACCTGAACAACATTCTGAGACAAATTTTAGCAATTCAGCAATCGACTCTGACCTTAGTTTTAGCAAAAACCGACGGAGGATGTGGGAGAAATTGTAGAAGCAAAAAAAGTAAAACAATACGCAATACATGCACGGGGTCTCGGAGACCCCAGAGTTTTTTCAAACATTCTTCATTTTACTTGCACCAACAACCCTGATTCAAGCACGCTGACCTTAAAATTGTACGTGAAAGTCGGATCTGTCACGTCAGTGACTAGGGTTAATTAATTCTCGCGATACTGATTATGAAAGTTGACCAATCGTAGAATTTCACGGTCTATTGATAGATAACAATAAGCGACTCTTCCGAACAGTCAGAGCTCTAAGAATATCTAAAATCTCCGCTAGCGCCGTTTCATCTGATTCCTTACAACAACTGCAAGTTCTACTTTGACCGTAGCTGTAATTATTGGAAACGTCTTCCGAAATATCTCGAATTTTAAACAAAGTTTATTTCAAAAGATATTATTCGTCTGTTTGTAAAAATAAATAAAAACGCGTCACTATAAGTTGAATAAAAATAGTCTATGCAGCGTAAAGTTGGTATTATAACCTCTATAAATCATGGCCAAGTGCCCCATTTCCGTCGATCCAACCCCCCCCCCCCCCCCTTCGCCCGATGTGTGTGGATCATCCGTTATATACCAATATAAAACTTGTTTTCAATCAATTGATCTAAATTTCAAAAATAGCGAATCTATTCGCGGTTGGGCCGTTTCTGTTATAGACTTGCATATTGTAGGCATATACATCACCGTGATGACATCACGAATTCGCGGTGCCGTTGGAATTGGAAGGATCGGAAGAGCAAACAAAATTGACACGGTCAAACGTGGATTTATTAATCGCTTTGCCAATAAGCCTGCAATTCAGGCTATCAACACCGATGTAAGAAAATTTTTTATGCAATGTCAGCAAATCGAACGTTCTCGCTATTCGTAAAATGAAGGAACGTCGTTCTCACTGGTAGATATAGACGTAGTGATTCAGCACTAGGAGTGTGACCGACGACGTTGACAAAGACGTGCTCGACTAGCACGTGGTGACCGTCTGCCACATGCCTTAGACTCGTGCTCGCGATGCTGACGAGCAGAGTGGGCAGTTTAACTTCATAGAAGCTCGCTGGTTTTAACAGGTTCGTACCAACGTCAACAAAATGATTAGCACGCCCCCCCGAGGAGTCGTGAAGTCTGCGGTGTGATCGACATTGCGCAATCAATTTCGGACCCGTTCCGAGGACTTCTTACGGCAGTACGTTTCCTGGATCTCAATATGAACTCCCTGCGTGACGACGATGATGCCGACGATGCTTTTACACCAGTAGAATTGTCAATTAAACTAAATTGAACCGCGTCTATGAGACGAATCAACAGTACACGGCGAATATAAATTGAAAACGGTAAGCCGCAATGTGGTTCGAAAAAAGGTTTGGTTGGGTTCACAACTGGTCTGTCCAGTAACGGCAGGTTCGTGTACCCATTTCGTTTTTCCCCAATCGTCACTCTTTTCTTGAAACTGGACGCGTTGCATCGGATGTGCAAACTAAATGCTAGGAAAAACGCCCGAGTGATTCAAGCCGCGAAAATCCGTCTTGTTTCATCTTGTAGCTCAGAATTTACGGTACCGTAATGGTATATTGTGTAACAAGGAGGCGAACCTTTTCAAGGAGTCTTTTCGGGCCGAGCGTGAGTTTGCAATATAAATGGTAGGTGAGCCGAAGACACATGTTGCAAATACGCGAGGCGAAAAGACCGTTGCCTCCTTGATACAGACGATTCTTTACGTAACGAGAGTATGTCACGCGTTTTTCCAAAAAGCACTAAATCAAGGTTAGACTCGCGTAATGTCAGATTTGTTCGCACAGCGCATGCGCGCAGTGTAGAAAATATCACTTCGAACTCCTGGGACTTAAAAATGGTCTTTTCAGTACTCCGCGCATGCGCATTCGCGGACTCACTTTGCTGTGATAGAAACGGGTACTTTGTGTACGGAAAACACCCATGGAAAAATGCGTAAAACATGCTCACGTTATATAAATTAATTAATTTCCCACGTCAACTAAAATATGCTATTCCATTTTTGTAGTCCGTTTACCTTTCGTAATAATACGAAATCATTCGAGTCGAATATTTCCAGTTTCTTGTAGTCGGCAATCAGGTTGCACAATATGAGTCCATCACTATTTTTCTACTTAATCGTACAAAGTCCTGCCAATTAGGGTACATCGTCATAAAATTGATTTCGCTGCCTAAGGCATGTACGCTTAAATGTGCGCTAATCGTTATCCAGATGGACGAGGTGAAATTAAAAGTTCTGTTTTTTTCTCATTCCCCCAGGTCGATAATAAGTAAAATTACGAAATGATGAAATATTCAATTAAATCGGGAGAAACATTACATTCGTTCACATGTATGGAGGTATACGTGCATGTTTTTCGTTTAGTATGTGTCGCCTCGAGGCTAAACGTCTGTATAGTATCCAGAGTTTCGACAAAGTCCTGAAACGTGGGGTCAACTTTTCACAGTCCCATCAATTAAACATGACATAACGTAGACATAAGGGTTTTCACGTGTAGGTGTGTCTTCGTATCCGGACTACCGTGCAGATGGGAAGAAGAAACATGAAATCGATCAGGAAACGATCTTGTTTTATCGGGTTTACATTGCATCGACTAAATTGTAACTTTCTAGCTTAGAAAACACGTAACTAAAACATAATAGTTGTCACTGTTTAAACAAACGATTTCACTTTTAGCAAAAGAAAATTAACACGCGTGATTCTGTAATATCAAATCCTATGGAATTAATTTCATGAGACTTTCACGGACTGAAAGTTTTTTGGCAACATTCGGCCTGACGTAAAGTGTAGTCGATTAATTTCGCATCCTTAAGAATCAAGTTCCTCTAAAATCCGTCGGAAGTGAAGTTACTCGTAGAAAATGATCGAGCCAAGTAAAAATGAAAAATATGGAAGAAAACGGATCGACATTCTCGACGGTTCACTGCGCTGTTCCGATATGACACAAGGCATAAACTATCTATAGAGACAATTGTTGCTACACTGAACTAAACTTCCTACTTCGGCAAAAAACGAAACTGCCGAACCGAGTTTCGAATATTTCTGAATAAGAACCGTTCAACAGAATATCGTACCACGTCCAGACTTCCTGATAAAGCTCTCCCACTTCGAGGTCGGACCTAAATTAGTGCAAGCTAATAACCGACATGGTGGTAGGTAGCCAGTTGTTTCATGATCACTTCCTGAACTCTAAAAAGGTGCGAATTGTTTTCCCAATCAGCGAAGTCTCGAGTTAGCGTTCACCTCCTACGTGTTTGCAATACATTATACATACATCATTGTACAGTCGTATGAATGTGAAAATCTATAACTGAGTTCGTGTCTTATAGTTATGTATTAAACGAATCGTATAATTAAGTTGTAAAACTATCAAATTTATCCTTGACATCGATTATTCCTTTGATTATGACTATATACCTGCCTTTGTAGTAAAAACAATCGATTAGGCGAAATATTGATTATACATGTAGTAAAATTTTTGCAGAAGTAGATATTCATATCGACAAAATTCTAGTAGCATGCTACTCAAGCGATTTTACCACGACGAACTTACTCAAGAATCGTACAAGTAACAATCTGTGCTCAGATTGATGATTGCGTAACAAATTATAAGAATAAACAAATGAGAACGTCAAGAAACTTCGAAATTTTAACAACGCTTAACTCTTCAGATTCCGATGCGAAACCAAATCTAAATGTGGTTGGTCTAAATGCAACCAAAGACCACAGTTTGGCTAAAAGTCGAGCAATGATTATCACAAAAAAAACATCAGGTTACATTCAAAATCTCTAATCAAATTTTCAAACATTCCTAGACTTGCAGCAACCTCGAAGAACGCATCTTCCGCGTAGATACAATAAACGGGCCTTGAACCGATGATCAACTTCGACCTAACCTCGGATGATTTGTCCTTCGAAATTTTTGTTATTTCTTTCGAAAACCGCCAAGGAATAATCTCCACCAAAGAATATTCGTACCAGCTGATCCATTATGGGATTTATCGATGGGCGAGATATTACTAAATCTGTCCAAAGCCAAGCCGGCGTTACGATTACACAACGCAAAGGTGACCGGGAGGAACTCTGCAATGGTTGCAACGCTTACATTGAAGCGCGCAAGAAGCTGAAGGAAGATTGCGGAACAACTATACAACACACTGCTCGTTGAAGAATAGGTGTAACGATCATGATCGGCGCGGATGATACTGCGCCGATAATAATTGAACAATGTGTTTCGTAAGAGGTGGAAGATGATCGCCGTACTGGTGTAGGTATCCATTATTTAAGTAGGACAGAGCATAAGTGTGTATTATAACGACCAGAGCAATTCTAATGTTCCGCAAGAGGTTTACAGCTGCAGCAAGTTTTATCATCCCGCATATCGCCGTGCTGCAGCTACAAATGAATACCCGTTTCTACGGGCTTAATCAAGACCTGTTTTACATCTGCAGCAGCCCTCGTTGCGGATTATCCGTAAAGCGAGACTCGGGTTTAATCGTAAAATATGAAAGCCGTTATGCCCAAGATTGTACCGGCTAATGGCTAACATCGGCACTTCGACGTCTTTTGATCGGAGTGAGCTAATCAGACGAAATGATTATGGCCTATTATACGCGGCTGTGTTCATTTCGTACTTTCAATAACTCGAATCTCGCCACGTGATTCTATTCCGTGTGATGTACGCTGATGAAAAGCTGATAAAATAGTCAAATTTATTCGTAACATCCTCGTGCAGAAATAACCTGCCACGAATTGCGTCAGGTTCGTCACCCGGACAGCGCAGCTGAAAGTGTTTGGACATTCAGGAATAGTTCTTGACTATGCCGGGCACGTGGAAATTTGAATATCGTGGAATAGTTACTCCTGCCGCGTATACATGTATTGTTGACATCGTAATAGCGCGTTATAGGCAGAATATGCTAACGACGTTCATCGGAATAAAACGAAAGCATTTCTCTCATTTGGAACATTCCTTGTAAGTATAATTCAATTACATGTACGATGAGACAAGTTGATTGGGACGCAACTGCGTTACTCTGACAACGAGGTCTCTTTAAAGCTGACGATGAGTGTTGAGTATTAAAATTTTCTCGGAATAATTACGTATTCGAACAACGTGGCTACGTGTTGCGAAGGTGCAACAACGAAACGTAACATACTAAATATCGTCCGTGAATTTTACACGCATCCGGCGTCATTTGACCCGAGGCTGAATTCAGAATTACCCCTCTGACATGATGGTGGAATCGTGAAAAGATAAGCTATACTTTTACATACGTTTAATTATCTAGTTATAGCAAAATACACTGTCACAGACCTAACTATCACACTACCGCTGATATTTTTCTTCGCGTCGATCGAAAAAGTGATTTTCCAATCGTATTTCATTTGTAATACTTCTACGGTACGGTATCGTGTGCATCTCGAATCTTCCGCCTGTATTTCGAAATTCTAAGTCGCGTATTCAAGAACGTATCCGATCCGTTATACGCTGTGTAGGTGGCTAATGCTTAGCATCGACGCCTTGACGCGTGTCGATCAGTTTCATCTACAACTCGATTTCACACACGGCCGTCGATTTCATACTTACAGAAATCTGATCGCCCCGGTCTATGATTAATTCAGTCCGTGCATCGTCGGTGCACATCGATCAAGGATGATAAGCCAGTCAAATATGTCGACATCCTAATAACTCGTAGCAGATTGTTTCGAACTCCTGCCAAGCATGGTACAATCTGTCTTATCATGCATCGACAGTAACGGAGTGGACTTTAATTGACTTGAAGTTTCTGTCGCCATGTTCGTGAGGAAGGAAAGGAGGAGTTTGATCTATTATCCAATGGAGTCGGTCGATGAGCGTGTAATACAGCTTCGCGTTCTCGGGATTACGATCGAAACGGCAATGGAAATGATAAATCTCGCAACGCGCCTACGTCTGTGCATTTCCACCGCCTACAATACATCCCAGCCTTATTACCTTCGAAATATCACTGTAATTATTCCAGGCACTAAGCCAGGAATAATATGATACACGATGGAACCGGTTTGTTGCAGAGTTCGTCAAGAGTGAAGCGGCCGCAACGGCGAGTCCGTGTCAGGTACCCACGACTCCACCAGACTCGAAAGTCTAAAACCAAGTGTCGAGCAGCAGACTCCAGTTCGTGATTCGTATCTGTATCCAGGCATAACGCGAGTTGCAAATTGTATAATTCGTTAAATACTAAGCCTGCTGATGTATGCGGTATACGAATGTCACATATGAATGCGGTAAGAACTAACGATTAGAAAATACGTGAAATTTATAATACAAACCAGCGTATAAACAACATTTCTAGTATACAGCTGGTAGATACAAACGGAGAAAAATTTTGGCAAACATTTGCAAATTAGTTTTACACAACTTGCTTATACGACGTGATGATTTCTAAAATGTTTACAGGATTATGTCTGTATACTTGACAGTAATGTTTTTAACAGGTACTCAAATACACGTAGACGAGATATTCTCCGTGGCTTTGAACCGTTCAAAAAAAATCATGTCATGTAACAAAAAAAAATGTGCTACTTCGATGTCACCTAATTTCAACATGAATCGGTCTTTGCAATAAGTACGAAAAACCTAGAATAGTTTATTTTATTATTATTATTACTGTTATTATTATTATTGTTTTTGTTGTTGTTGTTATTGTTGTTGTTATTGTTATTATCTCAAAAAACAGAGAATTAAGTCTGCGGGAAATCTTGGAGACAAGCTTGGGTAAAAATTTGTTAAGCATCGTGACCTCCGCGTTGGTTTCACCGCAAAGATAAGGGATTTGTAAAATTTAAGATTTATAAAGTATGTCACGCATGATTCGAATCAAATGAACTACAGTGTGTACTTTCTTCGACCAATTTACATGCATGAAAAACAAAACATAGCCTTTCACTGCCTCTGTTTTGGTGAATTAGGACACACGCTGATCACGTTATCTCAAAACAAGTACACTCGTAGCATTGGCGGGAGTAAAAGTGATGAAAGCAAAAGTTGTTCCACAAATGGGCGAGGGTTTTACTGATTTTTTTGATACAGGTTCAAGTATACGACTACTGAAAATTTTGTTACATTGTATTTTTTTACCTGTTAATTTTATCTCTGTATTACGTGACTCGACAAACTGTCATTTCGCAGATGAGTCATACATTCGGAAACGTTATATTATACAGCCCATAAAAAATTCATCCATAAAAATACTTGAATCTAATAAAAATTTGCGTTGAACAAAAATTCTCGATAATCAATCATCGCATCAAATGAATACTTTGCTAAATTCCAAATATATTCTAACAATTTTCATCTTCCGATATGTACAAAGTTTTGCTACGCGAACGTACGTTTTGCACGATTTTCAATCCGATCATTTCGTCGTATAAGTGCAGATGAATTTTTTTTCACTTCGGCAAGTACGCGCTAGATCCGTGTTTTAGAAGCTGTTTCTTGATAATATTCGCAAATCGTTCCGTGATTAAAAATTGAAATATACCCAGGTAAGATATTCGCACGTACAGATACCTATACAGACGATTGCTAACACGCCTATAACCGTCGAAGGTTAATCCTAGTTAATTTGCGTGATGGTATTTCAATGACCCTCGCATAACTATCTACTATCGACACACCGGCGTGACAGGTCTCAGATCCGAAATAAAATTCCAGCATTAATTTTACCGATCAATAATGAACCGTGATTGGCGTTACATCGATATTTGCGAATAGGTAATGTAGGATGAACCCTCACCGCTTACACAATCACCCAAGGCTTTGTCGGGTGGATAAAATGGGGCCCGTGAGTTTTCTCTCGGCCTACTGTCTGGCTGGCAAAAATATATACAGGGAGATGCCGAACATCGCGACTTTCGCTTTCTAGGCTGGTGGCTGTGGCTAAATATCGGATCAAACAAGCCAAGATTTCTCTTCCATTATTTGCCGTTCCCCTTTGTCACATTGTTCACGGCACTGTATCAGTTTCAGGTTGTCCTTCGCACTGGCCCCCGCAACGACTGGAAGTTACACGCAAGTCTGTGACATTCGGTCGAATTGTTATTTACCAGAAACAAACCGAACCGACAAGATTGCCTGGTGCAGAAATCCGCCGTGCTGGCTCCCCTCGTACCCCGGACAATTATCCTCGTCGCCTCCGTCTCACGTGATGTACGTAAAAGCGACTTGAAGCGAAACGAGAGACGAAGTAAGACGGATGGAAAAACTGACTGACACTCCGAAATGGTCTGGCAAATCGGTGGGATGAATGGAAATTGTTATTATGTAGTCAACGTTGCTACTCAGCTCATGAATTGTAACGGTGATCTCCATACTAAACACATTTCAGCGTTCAAAACAAAGTTTCGCTGGGAATCATCAACGTGATATGACTGATAACCGAATGAGAAATGAAAGTAATATGGTTACGATATGTCAGTCCAACACTTTGGCGAACATTGAATGTATATTTCCTAGTCTACAAACAATTGTTGGAGACTGTTACTACACAGCAACTAGAAATTGCTGTATTGCCATGGGAATCGGCTCTTTTTAGAAACTCATTCAACGAACCGAAGTTACCGCATCTGGACTTGTTAGGAAGAGTTCAAAACTATTACTCAATATCCGAGCATTCGTGTCGCTGTCTCGATGATATTCCGGGATAAATACGAACCCGGAATGAAGAACGCAACGAGTATTAAAGGTGAGGTTCACACCGGATCTGTAACATCGGCACTGTATGGTTCGATCTGAAAGTATCCTAGATGACGTCAACCAGTCATCCAGTCGGCTAAGTGAAAGAAAGGAGCTAGCAGACCTACGATCGTCTGACATTATTACTCGTGACCCAGGTGATGTAGACGAACGGATTGACGAAAGAGTCTAGACTACTACAATCATTCGTCTACGAACAACGTCGCCAAGCCGGCAGACCCGAGTCCCGTTCTCCGGACGCTTTTGAATTTAAACTCCGCTAATTATTTACACGCTCGTGTGATCGGGTACTGTTATAAACCTATTAGCAGTACGTATCACTGCAGTCTTTTAGAAGCTCCAGGCATATTCAGACCAGAACCGACTCCTTGTCCGAGAGATCGACAATTGATTAGATAAAACGTTTGGTAAAATGCAAAGACCCGTAGTTAAGGTCCTTCACAGTGCTGGGAATCAGGCCAAAACTGAGACGCCAACCGTGAACTTTTAAACTTTGTCACCAAGATCCATTTGCGGGTAGCGAAAAGCACCTCGTCATCGTGTTCCCGATACTCGACTGACATTATCTCGAACCAGTATATATACTCTCGTTCTACAACTCCTTGTGTCACATGCGTCCAAGTCCTGGTTGTAGAGGATAAAGAAATTATCATACAGACCCGACGCACACCTTGAATTGCAAAATGGCGATACTCCTCCTACAGTCGTTATTCTTGAACGCGTCTACGGTTGAAATCGAGATTGCGCCATGCTCTTTAACCGCGCCGCTTGCAGCATGCAACGTTTGAAACATTTCCAAGTTTCTTATGTACACCACTCAAAAGCCAATGAATCGAGCTCGACTTTGATAGTGTTCTGCTCTTTTATTGTCGGAATATTTATTAGTAAACCTTGCGTTTATAGTGCAGATTCGACGAGGGCTCTCGTCTTGCGACTTCGTAATACAAAAGCTTTCTGCCGCCACTTTGTGGTATCGAACAAAATACTCAAGTCCGTTTCGACGGACCGGCGTCGAAGTGTTAAAATATTTTTTTCTCGAGGTAAGTCACATGGTCCTCGTCTGCCCGCGTGCGTACAAATTAACACGTATGTCACGGGGAAGCCGAGAGCTGGTAGACCTCCGATAGTTTCACAGTTTCAATTGTTTCACTTGCTACCCAGTTACAGTGAAATTTATTGTAATACAACATTATCAAGTAAGTAATTTTATTACTTATATTTTACTATAATTTGTTATTACAATTTTGTCAAGAAGTGAAAATATTTTCTGATTAATATTGATTAATAATAATGATAAACTTTGCATTAGATTGGCTACAAACTATTGTTAAATTCTTCATATATATATATATATATACGTGGCAGCTATAGAATACGAAATCATTAAAATAATATTATTTTATTTCTCGACCGAAGAACGTGGAATATTACAGTCGAAATAATAAAATCCAGGAGGAAAGTTAAAAACGGGTGTATAAGAATACATGTGTGAAGGTATATTTTGACAGTCAACGGTAACAGTTCATTTTGCGCTGAGGCTAGTGATACTATTTCAGTATTATAGGTAGCTAAAAAAAAGTAAATGCGACGTATTCCGAAATAACTCTACCGCAACATTTCGGGATTACATTATACATGTATAAAGTGGTCGGTTCAACGAATCGGCGTAAAAAAAAATCACAGAAAACTGTTGGAAAATTACTAATTTTTACAAGAATATGTGCGAAAATCGCCTCGCAAGCACCGCGAAAGTCGCGAGCTATAAAAATCGCCTACAAAGCAACGCCAAGAGAAAATGAATGCTCCGGACAATTAAGACAAATAAATATACAGCTAATCCTGAGACGATTGTTTGATTTAACTCAAGCTAAAATACAAAGACGCGGGAAAGTTATATTCTGGTTGACATTGGCTGGAAAAAAGACGATTTATTATTATTGTCGCGTACTCGAAAACGAGAGACGTGGTTTTCGTAACTTTTGCATAAAATACGGCATTGGAAGTACAAAAATAAAGTGCATACATACAAACTGAGAAACAGCGATTACCGATTCGCTGAAGGAGAAGAATTTTAGTACTATCCAATAAAATTATCAAGCCCAGAAGAAACTGACAGACCGAATAAAAAAAAAAATGTAACAAAATCTTGTCGTTGGGTAAAAAGTTAACAGGTAACGCATGCAAATACATAATACATTAAATCAAAGTTCCGCAAATGTTACAAAATTGAAGGTAAATTTTTCGTACAGTGCTTTTCCAATTGCTATAAAAAGTAATAATACTAAAAATTTATTAAAATCTCTTGCGAACACGATCTACACTCTGTGCAAATGAAATCAATTAAGCGGATAAAAAAAAATCAGGTATTTCACAAAATTGGAAGTAGTACTATGGAAAAAGAATTAAAAAAAAAAACAAAAAAAAAAGATAAAAAAGAGAGAGAATTGTAACCAGACTATCCAATACTCTGGTCATGGACAGGGCAAGGTATTAGCTTAAGTCTGGAAGTACTTTAAGTCCGTATTGACACCCGATGTGTAAGAGGTCCGCACACAGGTAACACAAGGACTAGATATACAACGTTCAAAATTACTTTTCCCGGGCGTGTTTTTCTCTCCCGACCGATTCACGCTGAAGGGGATTCGAACCCGAGTCCGCTCGCACGTGAGTCTCACGCTACAACCAGGGGACCAGGGTCTCATGCCACCGATTGTGGGTGAATTTACAAACAAGTACGTAGTCTCAAAATGAAAATGATATTTACCATGTTCGTTACAGTTGTTTTGCGAAGAAATTTAAAAATTCAGATAAGTAATAAATTACTCTGTACTTACGATTAGATAAGTATAAGACAAATAAATAAAACTGTATACTCGATTTAACTCCTTCGTATTTTAATATTGTTTAAAAAATGTCAATGTTGAGGTAGAAAATTGAATGCTGGGGTTTATAAAATTAAACAATTGCAACTCTGCACAGTTGCCACGATTTTCAATTCGACTTTTACCGAATTTCCTTATTTGGAAAATGGGACAAAATTAATGGGTCTAAAATAACGAAAAATTCAATTTTTATACAAAAGTGAATATCGGTGTAAGTTTTGAAGATAAAAAAAATCCTCCCCGGCGGGGAATCGAACCCCGGTCTCCCGCGTGACAGGCGGGGATACTGACCACTATACTACCGAGGACTTGAAATAGAAGCTACTAGCGAAATTTCATGAAATTCAATTTCCGTCCATTCAGCCATTGCGTCATACACGAATCCAAGCCGAAGCCTAACACTCGCAAAATTAAACGAAAGGAAACGTTTTCATGCGTTTACTTTCATCTCTTGGAATGAAAGAGTGTGGGGGAAATTAATAAAAAGAAAAGAAAATTGATGAAAACAAGGCAAAACTTGTAAAATACTTGGCAATATCCATTTGATCTGTATAAAATCAATTTACAGTTTACAAAAACCAAATTATTTTTAGTAAAGATTATAAATAATATGGTTAATTCAAGAAAACAACGAAAACATTTTATGTCGATGTACAGTTCAATTAATATACGTATGTACGTATTGCAATGCGAAATCGGTTTTATCAGAAAATACGTCGACAGGTGTTTGTCACTTCAAAATAAGGAGCTACATCCATAATTCCCGCTCCAACTCGATCTATTTTATCAAGTTAAACCGTGCAGCTCACGTACAAGCAAAGGAAACACAGCGGTATGTATGTCTGCGCAAACATTTTACTATCGTAAGCGTATAACGAGAAGAGAAAATTGAAAGTGGAAGTTGAACAACACCGAGTAATTAATATAATATAACGCACACGTCGATGTATTTAATAAATATAACTTAATTCCGACATTTATATAAGATTTGTGTTCATTGCGTGATGGCTAAAGCCATTTCTTCTGAAGTCTAGACTTGCATTACACGATATTACCATTTTTTTTTTTTTTTAAACCAACTTCCAAGTTTCTAACTAGAGATGAAGACGAAATGTCAGATTTCGCAAGAAAATACAGTTTCTAAGAAATTACCATCGTATTCTATCAATCAAGAAAACTTGCCGCAATTTTTTTCTTCACATTTTTAGTTCGAACTCTTTCAGAAGTGAACTTTTATCTTATGTATACATCGATGCGCAAAGAAGTCTAAACACGAATCGTAGAAAACAAATTTAACGTTATTCAAAAACAATTACCACATTCTACAACATTTTCATATATAACACTTTCTCTCCTCGCATTCGTTTTGTACTCTTTTTTTAATCCGAAAATATCCAAGTTGACGCTTCACGAATAACTTTATCCACAATGCATCGCATTCAAGTAATACAAATTCCAATAAACTATATCACGTCAGCTGCACGGCAAGTTAAAAAACGTTGTCCCAGAATTCCGAGATATCAAATCTAAAATACACAAGATTAGACGTCGAGTCAAGAAGCCAACCTAATCGCTGCAAGAAATTATATTCCTAAATTCAGGAGAAAATTGCCTTTGCATAATGGTAAAGTAATGAATGAAGTCACGAGCAATCGAATTACCAACGTTTTTCATACGTGTATGTCGTATATATTCGAGGAATCCAGGTCACCTCTAATTGAGATTTACTGCGGCCTTTTTCACAGGTAAATTCGGTCAACAATCGCGTCATAGTGATTTATTTTTACTAGCGAAATGATCGAGTAGTCTCATGTTTGCGATTCGTCACACCTAGCATCAAGTCTAATCAACCGCCCATGATGTCATTACTGTACGATCACGCGTAGAGAATAACAAATGTAAACGTAAATTTATCATCACATACGCATATATATACATATACATGCGTACTTGTGCAGGAAATGGATGAAATTAATTTATAAAAAGAAACTGGAACGACGAAAAAATGTTTGCCGTAGGAATAACTTGTTACCGCATATCTTACGTTAAGAATTTTCCTCATCACTGTCCAAATACAATTACTGCAATGTCCCTTGTAGAACCTTATCCAAAATTAAATACAAAATCTTCATCCCAACTCTTTATACTGTCCCGTGAGGCTTTTGTTTCGCCATAAGTATACATGTAACACGGGATTTTGTGATTATTTTACACTTCGTTTTTTTCCGGAATTTTTCACGGGAATAATCTGAATCAAACCGGGATTTGTCAAGTATAATTAGCTCATTTTGAAGATATTGTTTTCTTCCTGTTGGCTTCATTTTTCAATTATATCCAACTGATTTGAGATCGAAACTTTCGAGAATCGCGTTTTAAATAACTGAAAATACCCGTTCGAATCGTTTGATGAAAAATTGCAAAAATTAGAAAATTGTTTTTGAATTATTTGGAGTCGATTTGGGAGACGGAACGGAAAAAATTTGTCAACACGCCAAATGAGGACCACCATAACGTAGAGTCGTATTACAGATTGGCAAGAACCTATTTGCGCACTCTTTACGTCCAAGTGCTTAAATGGAATTGGGTATAATAGACAATAATTGCAGTCACAAATGCAGAAACCTCGGATCCGGTCAGTCGGCGAGACTTTTCAACCAATCGAGACGTCGCTTGCCAAACCAGTAAATCGGATCGATTCGAGTTTAATGGCACGGTAAAGATTATTCAGGGTATGTATTTCCAACTGCTCTGGAATGAAAATAGATCAGGTTTCAAGCTTTTCCGAAGAGCAACGTCCCTACTGCGATAACCACGGGCACACCCGAAAGAACAAACAGCTTATCAGTTATTTAAAAGAGCGACCGTTTTCACCGTTGAAAAACAACTACGAACCGCTCCGGAATTTGGTTTGAAACAAATTTTTTTACAGAAATATCAGTGTATACTGGTAAACATCAGACGGCTGCGAGTAAATATTACTACAGATGACATTACGCGTAGTCCCTGATATTTCGGAATTTTTTACGTTTGTTCATCAAACCGATCGCCCGATTCGTAAGGTTAATAATTACATTCTCGCCACGTGCCGGCGGCGATAATTCGTCCAAATCGGTGACTGATAAATGTAAATGACAAACGACAATTGGCGAGTTACTGAATGCGGTCATATTTTTCATTGAACCTGTGTTTTAGGCATCCGACGTATAAGGAGACGCGCAAGTCTATTCGGTATGTCCAAACAGAGTCTTCCAGACGTGTATTATAATAGCCGGAGAGTAAACAGCGGTGGTAAATTTTCGTTGAATCGAAACTGTCGCCCACAGATGTAAGATTTAATAGTATGCATTGAAAAGTTATACGTAGTCGAAAAATAAGTGAGTCATTTACCAAAAAAAAAAGAAAAAAAAAACAATATGTGAACAATTTGAGATGTTTATTAAGACGGTAATTATTAAACTGTCGTGGCGCTGTAAAATCATCGTATACATGCGACGGTATGCGTATTTGCCATGTGCGACGACTCAATTAGAACGTAGATAGGTAAATTATGTTTCATATCGCGGTAACACAGCAATCTCTTATCACCCAGCACTTACACTTATAACATTACTCCCGGTTATTTTCCTACGTCGGTTTGTGAGACTTATTTGATATTGTGTAAAAAAAAAAAAAAGTATTCCCCACCAACGCGTTAATCACAAGTGTAAACCATACGTGCCGATTCCCGAAGTTTGTTCTACAATTTTCAAATTATACCATCACGAATCGGGGAAAAACATCAAGATGTGAAATACCGTCTTCTCTTGGTGATGCAACGTGTTTCGACCCTAGCATCTTCAATTTTTACCATCTTTAAGTTATGAAAAAATACTTGTAATATTCGAAATCCGAAGAACTCGTTTTACGAACCGATTTGAAAACATTGAAAATGTCCATGAAACTCCGAGGAAAATTGTGAGATAAATTAATCTGTATAATTGAATTGCGTCACTCATAGACGGCGTACGCAACCGTGGTCCAGATAAAACGAGGAACGGTTGCTTAGCGTTAAAAATTTTGTTATGAACGGCTGCAATTAACAACCCTCGACTTTGACGAGAGACGTAATTGAATAACGGAAGTCGCGCCTGGTGGTGGAAAAATATTTGTGTCGACTATTTCCTGTGAACGTAACTGAAGTGTACATAGAAGATAACGTGTAGAAAACGGACGAGATGAAGTGAAAAAAAAAAAAAAACGTTCACTACGTACGAAAACATCCGCCTTTGATAACTCGCCGGTTTCTATAGCCTCCTGAAACTTTTGAGTCTTGCAAAATGAACCATCAGGCGTCGTGTCCTGTTTAATTCTTATCGTCAACAGTCTCGTTAACTTTTGGACCACCGAAAGCATGTCGGTCACGGGTTTTTGCCGTTCAAAAATTCGCAGTTTAGTCACAACGACAGAGGGAACACGCTAAACGTAACTACCGAAATGTGTGACAATTTCACACTTTCTCACATAGCGGGCTGTTAAAATGTAACAAAGTCGCTTAATGCGTTTGCAGTAGCTACTCGAAGACGTGATCAGCATGGAAATGGTTACAACAGGTTTCGATTCCAGAACTTCAAGATCACCTCTCTCAAGAAATTTCTATAGTCGTCCGCTTAAGTTGAGATCATTTCCGCGTCTGGTTTTTACGTAACAAGAGTGTCGCTACGCTGAAACCATCGCAAAGCTACTCATCCTCGATATTGGCACGAAAACGTGGATACGGCAGGTATACGAATTGGCATAAAGGTCGGTGACCCGTTCTGGCGAAAAAAGATCAGTACCTCCTCAAAGCGAGAGAGAATCAGTCGCAGCTTAGTTAAAGAGACTTGAACATCAAAAGTGTACAAATTTCGGTCCACGGACAAACGGAACTTTTGTAGACAAGTCTGTAGTGATGTTTAACACGGGTAAACACGCCTGCAATCCAATACTTATATTCGCATATCCACGTGTGGCTTACACTTCAAAGGCTTCTTCTCTCCCGTCTATTTCTTGTCTAGTTTATTTCCACTCGTGTCAGGGCCTTTATCTTCTCACTCCATGGCCAAAGTGTTAACGGATCGAGGAAACAGTCCGCAGGGAACACGCTTGGCCCAGACTCTGGCCCAAGGACTCCTCCTCTTGCCCTGGTTTATCGTTGGCTATGTTGGAGTGCCTATACGGGCATCAGACATCATTGCGGGTTGAAGGGAAATTCAGTCACTCTCAATTTTTCACCCTCAATCTAATTTTTCTGTGTCTTCCATTCAAGCTCGCATCGTGAGCCAATGACAAAGGGCTGAATAGCTCTTTAACAAAAGTGCAATTAAACGCAATTCCGACGGCAAAGCTTTGAATTCGAAAGAACCTCCATCCAAACAGACATTCAATTTGTGTTTATAAGTGTATAATGCGTGGCTCCATTGAACGTGAATTTCAAATACTCGCTGCAATCTGTTATTTGTTACAAGAAAGCAATTGCGTCAATAAATTGCAGTCAAAATTTCCTTTGTATCTCGGAAATAACGATTAGGATCTACGATTGTTCTCGTACAGAGTCATGATCTGCGAAGAGATACCGCAGCGCACATATGAGTTTGACAAGACAAGTCCAAATTGCACACCCATGGGAATAGAGCTTTAAAATACTCGATGAATTAGCATTACGAACACGTGCTTGTTTATTGAATCATGTTCCTTGCCCAAATGGCGAAAAATGCTTCCTACTCCATAGGAATGCTTCATTCAAATCCAACCCCTTAAAACGGCGCGGACCACACACGATATAACGATACGTTGTGCCTCCAATGGATTAAATGACACGTGAAATAGCAACAAAAGAACAAGTAGCAGGCGGTAAAATTCACTGCCGTTGTGATTTTTCCCTGAAAATCAGCAATTCAGAAGCTTTTAAAAAGTACAGTCTCAACAGTTTCGTCGGGTCCACCACTCAAGAGACGCTAATGCAAATACTCTCTCATTAACGGTTCAGCGTGGGCGGTAGTCGTGTGAGTCATCCTCTTTGTTTTGCACGTCGAACCATTGGTGAATATAAATTTCGCACGTGTCTCGCAAGTGATTATCGACGATTGCCAAGGAGTAAACAGACAGCGCCTGCCCTCAGCTTATGCGGATACTATGTTGCTCTATTCGTATTATCAGTTTCTGCTATTCTTTTTCCTATTTCTATATTTCCCTCGTTGCTCGATCACTCGTTCCTTTTTATAATTAAAGAGTCATTCGTTTGTGATTTATCGTGATTTTGCAACTACCCCGACTCGCTGTGATTCGTGTCGTGTAAAGGGTTCCGATCGACATCCACATTATAAACCACATCCCAAACCAAAAATACATCGATTCGTTGTATTGAAGAATCATATTGTGGTCACAAAGAAAGAAGCCGACCGTCAACGCTCTGAATTGTTTAAATAGAGATGCTACTTTAGTTGAAACAATAGCAGGTATGCTTTTCCGATACAATAAGACCTGAAATGGCATTCCTTCCATGATTCTATAACTGACAAATAAAATTCGCCCATCTCAATGTCTTTAATCGTACCATTATTTTTAACCTCCGTAACATAGGCAACGCCGTTTGAATGATATTGTTTTAGCAACCGCTGCGCTTCGTTCATTGTAGGACAATATTAAATCATTCATTTAGTTACCGTTTTCAATTTTCTAATTGCACTCTTCACTCTTACAAAACTGTGCCGTATGGATCAGCCTCAATTTGAAGTAGCAGCTACGATTCTCCTTATAGCTGACCGAAGACAATTGTAAAAATCCAATTACATATGCGAATTATCCGCAACACATGTACTGTCAAGCACTGATTTATTATGGGAAAAAACCGTTTCCATTATATCTCTGTGTACAACAATAAGTTTTAATTCAACTTGGAAATGCAATAATTGCTAATAAATTTACGGAAAGCTATAAGGAAAATGCGTTATGTATATCAATAAATAAGGGGCAAAAATACAAAGTTATGATGTAACACACGTACACGCAGTCGCGAATTTGATTGTGCGTTTGCGGATATTACAAACCTATTCCGTTGAAACGTTAGATTGATCACTCGAGTCACGCAAAGAAACGGTGAGCAAGTGGAGGAAAGCGTTTGTTCTTATGACGTCACGACGAGGGGCGAATGAGCTTGCAGGCTTTTTTGCGCTAAACCGATACGCACGTAGTCGCCAAATACGGTAATTTACCAAACATACGCACACTTCGCTATTCTGAGTCACGTTAGTGCACGCGCGGTTCTTTACGAAGCAACGGATACGAACGAACTGGAAGTAAAATTGAACAAGCCCCCGATTGGCGAAGAATTAAAGACACCAAGTTTATTCGCCCCGGTAATGAAAATTTCAAGTTATTGAAATCGGCACACTGCTTTTTGATCACTGTTCAGCAGCTCTTGCAAAAAATGATTTAACCCTTTCCGATATAAATTTCCAACAGTTTTCCCATATCCTTCAATCAATTTTGGACATATGAAAAATTTTAAACCAATATTTACAAAGCATTCTACTTCTAACGTTACAGTAAAACAAATTTTTCATAATTGTTAGTTTTGTTGACAACACTTTTTTCTTAATCATGAATTCGCTACATTTGTCGCTGCAACCCGGTTGCTTGAAGAGCGAAAAAAAAGTTTACACTTCCAACTAACGAGAAGTATCTCTCTTCAAACTCGCGTAAACTTGAATCCAATTCGAAATCAATCGTAAAGACGTATCTTCGTACGTTTGTCGCTTCCAACCACCACTCGCAGTGGCTGACGAACCAGTAAAAGAAACGGGGGGAACCCTGCGCAGGTCTGGAGGTCTGCTTTAGGCAAAACCCATTGTGAATCATTGGATTATTTTCGAGGTCGTTCGGGGGTCCACGGACCCAAGATTGTCCCGACTGAGAACATTTCACTGCATGGACGTCCGCGTTCAACGACACGAATCCGAGGGGTCTTCGCACTGGAGCAATTAAGAGAGGACAACGGATTGCTCTGTGTATACACAAGGCGAAGAGTCTCCAGGCCCGAATAACTATGTTGCGCTACGTCTCGGTCACGAAGTTTATTTCGACGCAAGTTAACGTCCACATTCTCAAGCAAATTAGAAGGATTATACACTGTTCGTTGTGATGTTGAAAGAGAATTTATTACAAGACGCGGAAGTATCCAAGATTGCAGATGTTTTAAATATGAATCTATTGGAGAGGCTCTGGTCCGACACAAAGTTCAACAGTCAAGTCTCCGGTGAAATGATGATGATGATGATGAATGGTCGTGTTATTCAATGTCGTTAAGTTAGGCATACGTCCTGCATTAACGTCTGCTTCGCAAAATATTACCAGACACTTGAGATCTGGTACATCGGTATTAACTGTTACTCGCTAACTAGTTTAGACATAAAACACCGAGTATAGAAACTAGGTAATTGTTTTTCACGTCAGTCGATACGCGATACTAGGGTGAGATGCAGAAGAATCTCGTCGCATTCGCACGAAGATTTAACAGAAACTTCAACATTCGATCAATCATCGTTGATCTTTGCATCATTTTTCCTGGTACCGTCAAAAATTGGAGAAAAAAATGAATTTTCTAATTTTCAATATACAGTGCAATCGCAGCAATAACTAAGACAACGTAATTTGATTGGCGGAAAAAAATTTTGTACGCTGACATAAGCGAAGAATATCGAAAGATGAAATCTGACGATGCAACAGATACCTTACATTTTTCTCGATGAGGAAAGATCGTCGATCGTTCAATTAAAAGAGAATGCATTGTGTCACAAGGAGGGAATTTCCGAGAAAGTGACGCAATGCCGTCGTAACGCCGGTGTAAAAGGATAAATCCGCAAGTTCGAAGGAAAATTCTAGCTCACGATGCGGATGAGAGATGAATGCGGATGCCCTTGAAATAGTCTTTGTAATAGCGTAACCGACAATAAGAGTCCGGGTTTTGTAACGAACTTGTATCGTGGTAGAGGCGGCTCATTACGGTCGTCGCAAATTGTAAACAGCAATCTCCTACACTCCTACATACATGAATATAAAGTAGAAGTGTGATAAGTTGCACGGCGTAAGAATGTGGGTACCGAGAACGCCTTGACGGTTGTGAACCGGAGTCTGGAGTGTTAATCGATAACTAAATATTGCCTGTCGCGATATCAATTTTCCAACACACGGTCAATTCAGTTGCACGTAATCATAGCACGCATCGCGACAGTGATAATGTCAAATTTAAGACAAGTCAAAATGCTGCGAATCGCCACGTCAGTTTCAAGAAATATACAATAACAGATAGAGTTTTGAATCACGTTAGCTTCGTCATTTTCCGAACGATCAATTTCCCAAATTGCAACGTGCTGCCACGTGATAAGCTGGCATTATAACTGTACACGGTAAAGCTGGTCAGAGGAAAAAGATAGCTTGGTCTAACGGAATATTTGTACAGACTGACAAGCAAAATATGTAGCAAAAACATTGTTTTTTGTCAAATTTGTATAGAGTAGCCGAGGATAAATTTTTTACACGTTCGTCGTGAACCCATTACGGTTGATCTTGGTAGTAGAATGTAATCTGATCATAACTATCGACATGAAGACGCTCGGCGGTATTATTTGTAACACCTCAAGCGTTAATAATTATCCGTGAAACATTTAAATTCCAATTCTGGTACATTCGACAATTTCTTCGCCCGGTACAACGGCGTTGAGTTAGAGCAGCATTTAGGCCACAACTGTGTCTGTTCACCTGTCTGAAGATCGGATCTCTCATTGTTGGTACCCCGTGTCGCGACCTGGTTTAGAACGCTCACGCTAAAGGCGGGTAATAAAACGCTCGTGACCCACATTGAAAGGTGTTGCTGGTTGCATACGACTGGTAGCAGCGTCAACGAGAGGACCGGTCGTATGGTGAATGTAAGAAACTAGCGTTATCATGGAAGAAATTGAGCTTTCAATTGCTGGTTATTATATTTAATGAGAAGAATTTAAGTAACGCTGTGTCAAAGGTTCAGATAACTTTTGACATGGCTACTACGTACTCATCGTGAACAAAAAAAAAAAAGCCAATGACGCATTTGTTTCGTTTTCAGCCATCGTGTAATAACAACACGCGTAGAATCGCAAAAACTAAAATTATTCAATCTGTTTGTTGCGTAATTATGACGACTATTCTTTTCAAAATGTAAATAAACAGACGAGTTGTGTAAAAACAAGAATCCTGCTATCTCAGATTAGCTCCTTCAAATTCATCGTTTCGCACACAAATGTCACACAAATTTGTATAGTATGCAGTATCAGCTAATTTATCAATTTCTGCGACTAATGAGGAGGCTTTTTAGTACGAAAGTTGCGTTGCTGACTGATCAATTGATCAATTGGACCAAAAGTGGTTTCAGTCGCTGTAGCTCATTGTGATCAAAGCATACCGTATATTTACAACGTTTTTTTTTTTTTTTTCTACATTTGTCTCATTTTGCGGAATAAAGATATACCGATAAAATTTACGAACAAATTTAGCGTAAGTTTTTTATATCACAATCACCTCGAATTTGCAAACTTCGAGGTGGGTATTCAGGAAGGAATTTTACAAACAAAGATTTCATTTTATCATCTGAGATTCTGAATACCGGTGTTTGTAAGATCAGGCTTCGCTGTGAAATTATAATCAAAAGCTCAATATGGCTCGACGAGAAAACGATCAGAGGACATATGTGGGTGTATAGCGTGATGTAACGATGCAAAAACATCTACAACTGTTGTTGAAAGACGTTTAAAAAAGCAGCAATCACGTTCGTGTAACCCTGACTAACAATGAGCAAGAGGAGACGTAGCTACAGTGAGAACGGATCGCGTTCTTCGCCATAAATATTGACACTGAGATTTTCCTTAGTTTAGCTTGAAAGGAAGTGTAATTAGCATAATAAGCACAAAAGCGGAAGTCTCCAAGCCGCTTCGACCGATATCGTTTACGTTTCTCGGCGCCTGTCAGGCGTTTTAATTACTTCCGCGCAGTCCCCGATGGAATAAAACCTAAACCAGAACTGAGCGCGCTTCTCATCTTGCGCCTAATTTTTAAATGGAGTGAAATCTCGAAGCGGCATAGATACGACAAGGAATAAGACGATTCCATTGGCTGCTGACGTGGCATATCCCATCGATCAGTAAAAATCTTGACTTCATACTGTATTACTGCTGAGACAAATTCAAGTTGCAAATTGAAAAAAATAGCTGGAACGCAACGGATTTTGTTTCTTTGTTTCATGCTCCATTCTGCGGTCGCAAACGAACTGACACAAAAACAATAACTGATAACTCGCTGTAATTGCACCAAATTATACCGCTCGTCTACGTAACGTGTTTTTCAAAGTATAAGAGGCGTAAACGTTTCGTAGCTATTGGAAAATATGCAGAATTTTTATTCTATCCCTGACCAAATCACACTGAATCGGAAGTTTGATTATGCATTTTAACCTCATTGACCTCGTACGCCAAATCTGTTTTTGATATCGTGGTAAATGTTTGAAATATAATAAAATGAAAAACGTTGCAGGATTTTTTCAGCTGGAGTAAGTAGCCACGGTCACAAAGCTGTTGACCTGAGCAAGCACTTGACCTGATGATCGAATTTATTATTTGTATACCTTACGTATAAGAGTACGGAGCTTGTAATAATGTTCGAACATGCATTAGCAATATTTTCTAACTGATAACGAAATAATTACTGCGCAGTGCGCAGAACATTCGTGAAGAGAATAAAAAGATTTATCGTTCAAATCACGTTTTTACGATAGCCTTTTACTGACGCACTGAACTTATCGTGTTCCGCTGACCTGTGAATTACATTCGGCTAAGGGGGCGTTCTGGTTGATTTCGACGTTGACGCATACGTCTCCAAATACCGAAGCCCGCGTATCTTAATCGTGAAAAAGGGCTTAACAGTCCAATTCTGTAGACAATTTAGAAGTAAAACATTCCAACACATTTTTATTTGACGTAGAAATAACGAAGCGAGATGAATTCTACGAATTTACTATTGCGATTTCGTAAAATCCATGCCATTTCTTTGTTTCAGCGTCAAATGAAAACGTATCGGAGTATTTTCCACGGGAAACGAAAGAAGCTGATATTCTGTTTCATAAGCTAGAGCATTTTTTATGCTCCTATAAAATATAGCGGTATAAAAACATTATTAACTTGGCATATGGCACAAACCATTAACGCCAGGGAATGCTCTTCAAAGCCTTGACGTTAGATGGGCAAAGCGGATGCACCCTGACCTATAAGAATTGTGATATATTACCAAATATATCTACATTAAGTGTTATAACCTTTCACGATGGCTCCAACTCACGGATTATTCCAAAAAAGGAAATATTACGGGGATAGTCGAAATACACGATGAAGTTCGCGACAATTCAGCTACGTAAAGTCACAGAAAGTGTATCTTAATACTGTACGAAAATAAAAATCTACTCGTGATTTTCTGTCCTCGATTTCAACATATTTCTGTTTTCCGAGATCAAAGTTTTCGTTATTTGGGTCTCTTGCGTTAATTGCACGTCAATCCTAGCCCGTGATTTTTAATTCTGCGAAATTTTGCTGTAAAAATATTTTTTTACATTCAAAAAGAACACTGCAAAAGCACATATACCGGAATTGTACATTACGGTTCGTCTGAATTTCAGTTCACTTTAACCTCGGTATTTCGATGATCTTGATAAGAATTATTATACTGCGTTAGGTGAACTTGAAATTACGAGTCAAACGAATATGGAAATGACATAAGCGTTCTACCGGAATAACAAAAAAAATCATCAAATATATGAGTTGGTCAAATTTTTTCCGGTTGACAAATATCTCATCACACCCCATAACAACGATTAGTCATAACACGGATAAAAATGTAACATTTACCGAGTATTAATTATAGCTAACAATGTAATTAGTTGTCACAATTTCACTAGAAAATTACGAAGAAACGAAGATTGTATCAGCATGTAACTTTGACACTACACTCAAGGCGAGGCATAATCTCAACTTCGTAGAGACGTGACCAAGCTGAATTTCCCCTGTAATAAAACGAGGGGTGGCGTTTTGCCAATGCCTACCAAGAACCGAGAGACGTGCGAAAGACAAATGTAGAGCTGTACAAAAATTCTGGCTAACAGAGGACGAGTTATGATCCGTGCTTTTACGATGATCCCTGTAACCAATCTGTCTGTTGATTCCAACTAATGTAAGATAACCCAATTATACTTTTATAAATATATATTCTCGTATGTTAGTAAGGTGTTGACCGACTTGAAGTTAAACCAATTTCCAAGAAGCTCCAGACAAGCTGTTGTTGTTATTCCGAGTAACACATTTATCACGTGTCTTGCGCAAATTAAACAAATTTTTGTTCAACTGCTGCCGAGAAAAAGCGGTGATAAAATATTCACCGTTACATTGTTAGCAGATTTTATTCAGAAATTCGTGGTAAAAAAGATAAATGAAGCCTTTAGCCTTTGGCCCACGATATGAACAATAGAGAAAAGACGGTTCAAAAATCTTGAGTGACCTTAAACAATTTTACGTAATTCATAGACAGACTCTTGCCTTGAAATTAACATTCACGGACGTTCTAACAATAAGCGAATAATGAACGGTTAGATTGTCATGGACTGAACTTTTAGCAACGGTTTTCTTTATTTTTACATACTATGTATCTACGTGAACTACTCCAGCCAACTATGTCAAGGATTAACTTTGAAATTTGCATTGAACCGAATGAGCTTATCTGCGCTTCGGTATGGCTGTCTGTACCTGCACGCGCCTCAATCTAAGCACGTTAAAATCTTAAACTCCCATCCCAACACTGTGCGACTATTCCTTCGGATTGTACAAACAAAAAACCGTGCAAAATTTGACCTCCGGCAGTTATTTTTACAATTTTTCAAAGAAAGCGACAGGACCTAAAAGTTAACTTGTAATAGAAATTACTATGGTCAAGAACAAAGTGTGAAGAATTTGTTTGTTTTCTTTAGGCAAACGACAAGTGTGAACAAATAGTGGCTTTACATCGGAAGCTAAAAAAATACTTTTTAACATGTCGGACCAATTGATAGCAGAAGCGTCGGGATCAATATTTATAATATTACATAATGCTGGAAACTCGAAATTACCCGTAAAAATGCGCCACGTATCACGTGCATATTCGTAAATTTAACCAACATCGCCCTCTAAATAAAATCGTCCAAATATAGCGAGTACATAATATGACTGTATAAGGTTAGAATGGTATACCATCACAAATCATTCTGACCTAATAAGTTTCAATCAAGATTCCGTAAGATTAGTTTGATGGGAATTTTTTTTCTTCTAACAGCGTGTAGACAAAGTTCGATAATTGGTAGGTAGGTAGAATAGATGAAGCAATAATTCCGAAATAGTTAACGAGGTTTGTTTCAGCGCTGTGCGATTAATCGATTAATCATTATTGCGACTAAACGATTAATCGACGATTTCGGTTAGTCGTTTTTTCGATTAATCGATTGATCGAAGTTGCCTAGCAACTCGCAACTCATTATTTACGTTCAAAATATACTCGGTTCTGATCGACGTATACAGAATCACGAGTCGTATACCTATACAGAATAAATAGAACAGAAGTTCGATTAATCGATTAATCGAAAAACCAATAAACCGACAACGCACAGCACTGGTTTATTTCAAGACTTTCATTTCTGGTGAACCGTGAGCGAGAGTGTACTACTAATGACTACTACTTAACAATATCAAAATTATTTCGATGGATTAAAATGAAACCGTAATTCCTTATGAAATCCTGTACGAAAGTGTAAACTAACTAACTTCATCCTTCGGTCTACATCGCAATACATATATGGAGTAAGCTCCGAGATAAATTCAAAGTCTCGTCAGCGACGCCTTCTTCTCTCCAAGAACGACTTTATCCTATTCCGATCAAGGGCCTATTGCCAGTCAATTCTCAGGCCGGTTAGTGGCATGCTGTGTATTTCTTTCAATGTAAACCAGCTGCCGCGTCTGGGAATTACTTCATTCAATCAATCAACTGTTACAGATACCGTTGAGATTATCGTGTCAGAAAAGTTACGAGACTCGCTGTACTCGATATGTTTCTCTGATCAGATCTACGATCGTGCCAACGATGAATGGAAGCTGCCGAAGACGTTGTAACACCATCGTCCAAATACAAGTGCTTGTACATTGTACCAGACACAATACTTTCCGGTTTCCACTTAGTCCCCCCCTCAACCCCAGTGAATGGTAATTAACTGTGGTAACCGAACGCCTGGTACAGTCGCCACGCAGTCTGCTGACTAGTCGCCGGACTTGTACTTGGGATAGTCTAGAGTTAAGAAAAGATTCCGAATACGCCTTGGCCGTCGTCCAATGCCGACAGATAGCGCCAACTCGCTGCATCCAGTTTCCAAGGATTTTCCAACGTCCGTTGCACGTGTTGAATTATTCATTCATAATTGAACAGCGTGTGTTACGGGATGAAAATTGTCTTGGGTATAGGAAACTATATGTTTTATAGATCAATTTACATCGATGTATAATCAACAGGTTGCGATGTCGTGTACGATGAATAGTAAAACGTTGCGTTATCGTGTATAAACGAATATGTTCAAGACTAACATTAAGTAGAATCGCATGAATTCGTTAACCGACGAATGGAGAACGTACAGCTGATTCAATCACGTTGGAATTATTTTTTTTTTATGAATTACATTTTCGAAGAAAACTCATCGTCAGACCTTCTCGGACACGATACAATTTATTAATCGTCAACCACGAATGATACTTACACGGGAATCAGTTGGAAGTTGCGATAGGAGCCACCATTTCACAATGAAATGACTGCTTGTATTTTTGAAGGTCTGACTAATAATAATTGTAAGAGAGAACTTTATCATGTGAACAGATGATATCTTGGCAAAAATGTTTAAATTTTAATCGAAAATCTTAACTATCCACAATAAAGACTTTTTTTGGGAATAACTCCGTTAATTGAAATTATTGTTAAAAATTTCCCATTTTGCCAGCACATAATTAAAAGCAAACCAATGATTGACTTGGAATGCTACGACAACCAAGTAAATTAATTAGTATTAACGTTGATTTGTTAATCATGAATAGATTTCCAACTGCTCGTTGACTTTCAGCACGCCTGAATCTTTGTTTATAGGTACCTATATGTAATGACCTTTCTCAATAGTTAATACGGAATGTAGTTTTTCAAAAAAAAAAAAAAAAAAACTAATCACAACATACATAAATCTAAGATTTTCGCCATTTATCAAAGTTAATTCACACCGACCTTCTCAAGTCTTTCATTTAGTTTTATTGACGAAATTTTGATCACTTGTATCTCGGAAGTAAGTACATTATACGCACGAGCATGTATAGTCCACTACGTATAAAAAGTCAAAAGAACGCGCTGAAAGAGACCTCGTTTAATTACGGTCTATATTTTCGGTTTTGGTGGTTGTCGAGTATATACAAGACACTTGAAAGTCACCGGGCGAGGGACACGTTTAAGGGGGTTGGAACGCGATCCCTCTCCAAGTTTAACAAACAAAAGTCGTCGACTTAGCTATAAATAAACGGCACAGTACGCCACTCGCTTCAAATCCCCAAAGTACGATTCAGAAGGTTGTTAAAACTTTTGGTGCCCGCTGTTAAAAGAAAACGACGACATAGCAGCCGTACCAGCGTTTTCTATTTATATGTGAAAAGGGGCAATTATGTTGCATGGGACAATCTCCAAAAGCCAAAGGAAATAACTAATAATATTTCGAAATTACATTGCGTCTCGCAAATCTCATATTTCAAATTGACCTATAAAAATATTTTCCTGCAACACCCTCACATATTCAAAACTTTATTTAGTTTTTAGTATTATTATTATGTTGTTATTCGTGGTTTTGTAATCAATTTCATATCTATTTGCGTTTAAAGTTTCTACATTATTCGTCGCATCGCGAGCAATGAATCGTGAAAGTGCAATTTCAGGAGCAAGATAAATACGATTCTACGACCCGTTCCATGTTTCATTGTCAGACTGTCATGTGACAGCAGTGAATGTTTACTTGGAGAGCTGCAATTTTTAAATTGGTGCACAAGCATCCTCTTTTTCGTAACACAATTTTTTAGCAATCAGAGCTGTCGCAAGATAACAAATTTACGCGAGTATAGTAACGTGACGCAAATCTACCCGCACAACATTAAGCTGTTTTCAGGCGTTCTTTGACAAGCGACCGACGCGCTAGGAATAGTGACCAAGTATACACTGCGGTAAACTGGGTTGCCTATCTTACGGTTGAAAAAACTTCCAACTTTCTTCAGCACACTACGAATAAATTTTGTGATGAATTAAAAAAAATGTAACCGTAGATACTTGAAACTGATAGAAAATCTAACTATTTCATTCTCAGAATCACTAATCTCTAAACAAAAAGTAGGAACGGCTGGAAAAAATAAATCTTACGTTTTTCGTTGTCTCCTACAAAGAACACCAGTTTGCTATCTCACTTCTAATTCATTGCAACTCGTACATGTTGTAGAACATTGAAAACTGAAAATACCTAATTTTTTTTTTCTTGGCGGCGGAAAAACGATCTAAAGGGGTGAAAACGATCCCTAAATATGTGCACCCAATGGGGTAATTTCTATATGCGCTTGATATATTTTAATGGAACCAATGCTGAAATATCGAGCGTATATGGGAATGAAACATTTCAGCGTTTGTTTCATAGAAATACATCAAGCGCTTCCATCCGAAACTGAGAAACCATCCCATAGAGTGCCCATCTTTGGAAATAATTTTCACCCCTTTAAACCGTTTTTCCCTGATAAAAGCAAAATACGTGTGTTTTAGTTTACAATGTTCTACAACATGCGTGAGTTGCAACGAAGTCGGAGGGGGACGGCAAAGTGATGTTCCTTATTGGTAAAGTCGGAAAAAAAATAAATATTGATTCAGTCCTCACAATTTTTATGATTTTTACTCGAAATAAAAATAACGGGTCATTGAGGGTGAATTTTAACTCGAGTTTAAGCGATCCTGTCAGATTTGGCTGGATCTATGCTAATTAATTTAGGGGTGGAAAAGAACAAGTAGTCCAAAAAAAAGGCGTGAACCTTGTCATCCCTGGTGGGGATCGAACCCACGACCTTTGGATTAGAAGTCCAACGCGCTATCCTCTGCGCCACAGGGACTCGACAACAACCCAGATCTCCGCGCGTTAATATTTTGTACCTAGTTTTTTAATCCAAGGTGGCAGCATCAGTATGTCTCTCCTGTGACGTCACTTGCTAACGTATCGCGCGGTCAAGAACCCTGCTCACTCAACTTTCGAAGACAATGTAAAAGATACCGTATCGCGTGATTTAGAAACGAAAAATTTCTATTAATTTTTGATTATAATTATTGGATCAACACGTCTGTACGTATGTTAACTGACGTGCACAAAGTCCGTATCAGAAATAGTTCATCGACGATTTTTGTACATAGCTGCAACATCCCAATAAAAATCGTTCGGAATGCTTCAACTGCATCCAAATGAAAACACAGAAATTTTCAAAAAGTACATTACTCTCCGTCATCGGCGGGACGATATTAGAAAATTTGTTGTACGACGGAGTGATGGGTGGTAATAAACTTTGTACGTACGCTCCTGCGCTGAGGATCGCAGTAAGTCAACACCGCGGAAAGCGCGAAGAAACGTGAAAAAATCGAAACCTCTGTCCGTGCACGGTGTGTGGGATGATAAACGTTGTTGCTACGCGGTTGAGATGTTGAAATTCGGTTAAAAAAAATGAATTATAGATCGCGCGAGGTTATAGTTACTAGGATATTAAGTGATAACGGTAAAAGAAGGGACGGTGTTTGACAAGTGAGAATTCGGGATGCGAGCAGCGGTCTGATAAACATGGCCGCTCGAAAACATATGACAAAGGATAAAGCGCTGCGCTGCTTTTCTAGGACGAACAAAATACCGACATTTGATTGTTGAAAAATTGTCAGATTTCGAATTCAGGATAGTAAAGAGCCATGAATACGAATGGAGAATGGGGTCAATCGCTTCGGTGCTACAGTGGCATTGTTCAAAGTGTTCTCTCATAAACCCGACCGAGAGCACGAGCTGCGCCAGGTGCGGGGAACCTCGTAGGGTATACGATAATAAAACAAATCCCGAAACATCATCCCCGAGCAGTACAAATGTCTGTGAAAAAAATAATCCCGATTCCGCGAACTCTACGCCTCCAACACCGCCACCACGACTCAATTTTACGAATCAGTTAAAATGCTACATACCAAAAACTAGCTGCGTTTACCATCAAAAACCGTTCTCGTTCACCGTAAAAAATAACAACGTCGTTCCGTCTGGGTGAGCAATATTTATTTACTTTATTCTGACACTCGTCTCCATATTCATGCCTGGTACCATTCGACGTGTTTCAACTCAAAACCAGTCAAGTCTACCTAACATTGTACATACCCACGCAAATTACTTCAAGTGTAAACAAACGACGATCTATTATAAAAACCTACATCCAGTATGGAAACAAAGGAACTGAGAACAGTACTCTTATAAGTACGAAAAATCAATTTTTTCGTGTATCGGACTGAACCGTACAAAATTTTTTACATTTATCGCTAATCAACGAAACACTACAGCTGATAATCATTTGATTCGACTTAACGATACAACTTATCAGATAATACTAGGGTTCGTAGCTCGTTCGCTGTGTCTACGATTAAAAATATATTCTGTTCAGCTTACAATTTCAAAAAAACTTGCAAATTAATTTTACACGACTTTCTCAACTGACTGTACTCTACCTCTTTAACTCAAACATTTATTATTTTCGTTAGGAATGATCCCGGATCAAGAAGCTCGGATAAAATATCTCGGCGCAACTCTTGGTCTGGGAGGACGAGAATTGAATCTGTATCATTAAAACACGGTGTATCTCTACCTTTGTTACCTACTCGCTGGACTTGCATCAGATGTTTGCAACCAAACAGCCAAAGCTCAGTGGCCAAGTGTATCGCCTGTGGAACTATTTCCTTGCCCGCATCGAATCAGGAAGGTCATATTTGGACGCGGAAAGCGAGGAGACCCGAAGTTCGCAGACTTAAAAACCTTCACCTCAATGATGACGAGGATCCAGCTAAAAGTTCGTCTTCGGGACTAGAAGATGGTGTTTTAAATGTGGAATTCAACGCAACATCAACTCCTTCCAATCTCGATAAAACCAATAAAGGTAAACAAATACGGTGACATTGCTTACAAGAGTAGATCCCGGTAATAAATTTTTGTTTGAAATTTCCATAGTTTTTGTATAATACTGTAAGAAATTTCTATTTTTAGAAAAAATTTATTTCTTTCTCATAAATCTCTGCACTACCTTTAAAAATTCTTCTCCCACATGTAATACAATATCACTTATCTTCTATGATGCAACTTCCTGAAATAAATCTTTGAAGCCCTTTCTTTCTCAAATATTTTCTCATTTTCTAGACAGTCAATGCTGCTGAGCTACTCGCATAGTGTTTCGGTGTGTTCATAAATAACAAAGACACGGGTAATAATCATGTCTGAAAATGTCAGAGCTTTAAAACCGAGGTTTCTCAGAATTCTTTAATTTTGGTTTAAAAAAAGGCAATTGACCTTTGGTATTAACTCCCAATTTTTATTTGACTGAAATCTAATTAGAAACTAAAATATGGAACATTCTAAACGAATTGATTTTTTTTATGCCGTTTTAAATGGCATGTGATAATATTTCAAACGAATCATTCAATTTGTTCCTCATTCCATCAGGTGAAAAATATACTTACAGGATATCTATCTTGATTTGTTCATGCACAAACTAAAATGATGTAAAGAGCATTTATGTAATGCTTCACTAATGGATTATAAAACAAAATTGATTGATCATGCACATAAAAACCTTAATATTTATGATAAATGTTACCATAACTTTAAGAAGAAACAATTGTAATCATGCTGTGTTTTTATCACAGCCAAGATGAAATATTTAATCACTATTCATTTATGGTAAAATCCCTCTCTGTAGTTTTGTAAGATTAATCGGTGTTCCCAGCCTTGCACTTTGAAACACCTCAGTGTGTCAAATTCTTTTTAGTACTTCACAATGAATCACTGACTGTGGTCGATTAGATTAACAATGTAGAGCTTGCATGTATCAATTAAACTTTCAAGAGACAAGAGATACATTATTCGGGGCTCTTGATTATTGCTAAAAAAGCAGTTGATTTTTCAAACTCTTTGAAGATATTCTTCTAGTAACTTTTTTCTTATCCTAGACATGGCCCAGCTGACCAGCCTCGGTCGTAGTGACAGAACAAGGTCCAACCGCGAAAGTTGGACGCTACCTCCCGTCGAAACCATGGATTCGCCCTCAATGGCCTACACGGACAACATAGATAATTCTCAGCGTTCACCAAAGCGTCACAGTCCCTCGGTGTACGAGCGTGTGAAATCTAAAGTGAGCCGTTCATTGTCGAATGGTTCTGTTGTTCAAAAGTTATCGGAGGCTGGGATCCAAAGACCAACTAGTCTTATAGTTTCGGAGGTGCAACAAGACAATGCCCTGTGGAGTTGCGACAACTGTACACTAGATAATGCACCTGGCTTGGAACAATGCGAGGCATGCGAAGCACCTAGGAGCTCTGCACCCTGTAGCGGCGTAGTTATAAGTGTACCGGCATGGGAGCCGAGAGCGCTTTCTTCTGCAGGCCTTCCGACATACCGGCGATCATTTTCGGAAGTTGACTCTGTCACTAATAATGTAATACAGAGAAAAACTGCAAACCGTCGTAGTTTAAATGACGAAGAACCTCCGGCTGTGCCACCACACTCTGTTGGGTTTAATTCAAAACCAAAGTATTCATACATAGGGATATCTGATCCAGAAACTCCCCCACCACTGCCAAGAAAACAGAATAGCAAATTGGGCATCACGGCTGCAAAAACACTCACTGAGTCAATAAGTTCGGCTGGTGAGGCAGCAGAGGCTGGGCCTCTAAAGCGTATGTGGACTTGCCGAAAATGTTCCTATGCCTACAACCCTCTTTGGTCAACTGGATGTGATATCTGCTCTTCTTCAAGATCACCTCCGTCTCTGGCTCAACCAAGTTTAATTACAGTAACTAAAGACGGAGCAAGTTGTAGATCACAGGCCTCGTCTCCCATCATTGTTTCACGAGACAGCGTAAGGTATACTCCGCCAAAATCGGCGACCTTAGCAACAGCGGAGGCTGATCTAGACGATCTAATCGAACTTCCATCGCCTGCCTGGACTTGTAAAAAATGTACGTTACTAAATGCTGCTACAAGAACAACGTGTGAAGCCTGTGCCGGGTCAAAACTGAGAAGCGTCAGTCATCTCGATGACCCAACGTTAAGAAAGGGGGAGAGCTGGGTGTGTCCATCATGCACTTTACGGAACCCATTAACTGCACAAAGCTGTAATGCCTGCAAAACCTTTGCTGATTTCCTCGAAGTCCCAAGGGATAACAGAGTCTCAGGACAAAGAAGTCCCAGTCCCAGGCTGACGTGTCCACCTTCGGCAAGCTCAAGAGCAGTTACACCTAGGCACAGGAATTCAGTTCGTAGAAACGGATCTGGAGTGGGAGATAAGAGGCAATCTAGGACCAAAGAAATTACCCACGCACAGGTATGAATTTAGTAATCCTATCTTTGATACCATGTTACTGCAAATCAACCGAAATGGTATTTAATATCCTAAAATGATTATTTGTTTTAGTGGCAATGCAAATTGTGCACTTTTGAGAACAAAAGTACGAACGGAAGTTGCGAAATGTGCCAAAGTTCAAAGACTCTGTCTCAAATTCCTGGGGACAGGCTTAGGCTCGGCGAACCTGGAACTAGTACTCTGAGAATTCAAAGACAGGAAAGTGTTGTTATGGAAAATTTACGCCAAATTGAAGAGAGAGAAGCCTTAGAAAAATGGGAAAGAATCGTTCGTTACTGTAAAGAGGTGAATGAAATTGTATATTTTACGGTTCTCACAAGAATCAACAAAAGTTAGTCTTTACATGGTATTTGGGAATACTAAAACAATTCGAACTATCATGAATCTTGCAATAGTGTCACGAAATTTTACTCTACCTTTCGGTTTTTGATTACAGACAAACGAACCGTTTGTCGACGACTCTTTTCCCCCAGCTCCAAAATCATTGTACTACAATCCTGCGGAAACGAAAGATAACCATGTGGTCCAGTGGAGAAGACCGCATCAAATAAATGTTGACTCAAGTGTCGATTCCAAGTTGCCCTGGGCAGTCTTTAGGACACCCTTACCTTCCGATATTTCTCAAGGTGTTTTAGGAAATTGTTGGCTTCTATCCGCGCTAGCAGTACTTGCCGAAAGTGACGAATTGGTGAGAAGAGTGTTAGTTATGAAAGAAACTTGTCCCGAAGGGGCGTACCAAGTCAGATTGTGCAAGGATGGAAAATGGACCACCGTACTTGTTGACGATCTACTTCCCTGTGATAAAAGAGGACATCTTGTTTACTCTCAGGTTGGTGTAGTCAGGTGAAAAAGTCACTCTTTAGAATGTGATGAATGAAATTTTCATAAGGTGATCACTCAGCTAACATTTTTAGTGTTATTTGTGTGGTACACGTTAAGCAACACACTGAAATATACGTGACTTCTAATAGTAACTATTGAAAAAATATTCTTATATATTCTCTTGTACACTTCCATTTCACCTTTGCGACCCATGAGTTTGATTAATATTGATAACTTGAAAGCCAAACTTTTTGACAACGAAAACGAATTAACAATGCACTTATAACAATAGGCGAAGAGAAAACAATTATGGGTACCACTGATCGAGAAAGCAGTAGCTAAAATCCATGGATGTTATGAAGCACTGGTTTCTGGTCGAGCTATCGAAGGACTAGCTACCCTCACGGGTGCTCCTTGTGAAAGTGTACCACTACAGCCTTCCGCTTTACCAAGTGAAGATGAATTAGATAAAGATTTAATTTGGGCACAGCTTTTGTCTTCAAGACAAGCTATGTTCTTAATGGGTGCTAGCTGCGGAGGAGGCAATATGAAAGTTGACGAAGAAGAATATCAACGGAAAGGACTTCGTCCAAGGTATTTATTAGTATCTTCTGATAACTTATATTAGTGCTTCTGTTTAACTTTTGTTCTTCTGTTGTCGCTTTTGTCCTCATTTTATAAACTCTTTTCCACTGACCTCTTAACATTGGAAATTTTGAATAGTGACTTTGTGAGATTATAGTGTACATCATGAGAAGTCACAGCTCTCATTAAAACAAAGAACATTTCTTTTAAATTAACGACAGTATAAGAACACTTTACAGTGTACTTAGATATTCCCTGTATTATGTGCCATCAGTAATTACAGATATAATGCTGTCATTTATTTTTCTTTCCAGGCACGCATACTCAGTGTTGGATGTAAGGGACGTACAAGTAAGTTCGTAGCAAATAACGATGGTGCTACTTATCATATAGAATAACTACAACATTCCACATTTATATTGTTGTAAAACCATTAATTATTGATTCCACAATTTAAAGTTAACTTTGAAATATGTGTTAAAGGGAATAAGATTGCTACGATTGCGCAATCCTTGGGGCCACTACAGTTGGAAAGGAGATTGGTCTGATGATAGTCCGATCTGGACGGCGCAACTCCGAGAGATGCTTATGCCTCATGGCGCATCAGATGGTGTATTTTGGATATCATTTGATGACGTTTTGAAGTACTTTGATTGCATTGACATCTGCAAAACGAGAGTTGGATGGAGCGAAGTTCGTTTAAGGGGTACTCTACCACCTTTGTCGTCATTGAGACATTTATCATGCGTCTTGCTAACTGTACTAGAACCTACCGAGACGGAATTTACGTTATTTCAAGAGGGTCAAAGGTATAAAGACAGTCTAGACGATTTGAATTCAGTTCAGGGGTCCTTAGTCTATAGCAGTTATATTTTCTAGTTTTTGGAACGAATATATAAACAAATAAGATATTTGTAGTACCTATTTAAAAATGCGCGTTGGGACCTAATCCTTTGAAAAGATTTAAAGATTTTATAATCTAACAAATCATTTTCCCGTTAAAACTAGGAATTCGGAAAAATCTCAGCGTTCTCAATTGGATCTATGCGTAGTGGTTTTTCGGACCCGGTCGCCAGCAGCACCAGAAGTTGGTCGGCTGGTAGAGCACAGCAAACGTCAAGTTCGTGGCTTTGTCGGTTGTCATAAAATGCTGGAAAGGGACCTGTACATTGTGGTGTGCCTTGCTTTTAACCACTGGCACACAGGTATGGAAGATACATCAAGTTATCCGGAATATGTACTTGCAATTCACAGTTCGAAGAGACTGTTGGTCGAACAAATTTCACCACCCGCATTCGTATTGGCTGATGCTATCATCAGCTTGACATTAGCCAAAGGTCAACGGCATGAGGTGAGCCTTCGCAAATACCACTGATTTGTGGAGTACTTCAGAGAGTGCTCTCAAATTTGCAAACTTTTTTCACACAGTTAGAATATCCTATTCTGTTACATTACAGAACAGGTAATTTGTTAGAGAAAATATGATAGTATTCAAACGTGACCTAATCTTCCAGGGTAGAGAAGGCATGACGGCCTATTACTTGACGAAAGGTTGGGCAGGTTTAGTCGTAATGGTTGAAAATCGTCACGTGAACAAATGGATACACGTAAAATGTGATTGTCACGAAAGTTATAATGTTGTGTCTACCAGAGGGCAACTCAGAACAGCTGACAGCGTACCTCCGTTGCACAGGTAAGCGAAAAAACAGTTCAAAGCTGTACCATGATATTTCAACTCTCGCCTTACTCTTGCAGGCAGGTCATCATTGTCTTAACACAACTAGAAGGCAGTGGCGGTTTTTCAATAGCTCACCGACTTACGCATAGATTAGCCAATAGTGGAAACTTACATGACTGGGGTCCGCCAGATACTCAACACTGTCCACCCATAGACACTCAAGTCGAAGGTCTACATAGTCCTCGTTTGATAACGTGAACCTGTAAAACCACAAAATGCAGTTTTAGCATTTAACGTGAAAATTGTGATTGTGAATCTTGATGTGCGAACTAATGTATTTCTAGAGCCTAAGGATCTTCCTGGGAAAAAAATTAAACTTCCGATTGAAACCATTGCTTTATATCGGGAGTGTGCAGATACACAAATCGTTTAGACCAACTTGGAGTATTTTCTTTCTCGCACAAACAAAATTGTAAATTTCAACAGAATTTAAACATTGTTGAGATTCGTATGCAGTATAAACAATTAATTTCCCATATACACGGTATTCTCTGCTGTTCGAGTCTCCATTGAAATAAAACTGGTTGAAAATTATTACTTGAAAAGTTCAAACTGAAGACGTTATATTACATACTGTTATTCAGTATCGGTATAAATCTGCTTACACATAACGTTCTGCACTTTCCCTTGGCAGGGTATATTTTTTAAAAACTAGGATGTGCTTTGAGAAGTTCTATATTTGCATCAAAAGCAAGCATACTTGAATATGAGAGAGACATACTCGCTTGATAGATGGTTTCAACTATAACTCAGTGATTAATTTTGAAATAGTGAGTTGTAGTTCAAAATTCACCTCACACAACCCTATTCAGTATGTGGCCAAAATAAGTATAAAAGGCTAACAGACTGCTGCCATGTGCAGTTTCAGCTTGAGTCGCACTCCGAATGACTGTTAAGTATAGGTATAGTTAAATGGGTAATATAACGCTAATGCACTTATACTTCTTTGTTCAAGATAAATTGTATTCTAGTATCGGACGTCATCCGCTTACGTCATGATTGTGTATACTGCTAAAAAAGTATTCCAACTTGTATCGAGTTATTATCGTTCCTGCAAAACGTTCTACTATCTATGCGTGTATGTTCCCACTTCCGGAGCTCAGACCCATCAGATCAAAAAAATTGTTATCTGTTAATGCATAAGATCATGGCCATGTGGTTCTCAACTCGCCATATAAAATGACTTGATACTGATAGAAATATTTCGCATAAGTTCATAGACTTCTCTCTTACTGCATGTATATAATTATTCAAATAATATACAATTCACAAACATTTTCTTTCCATATGAATGATTTGGGAACATGAGCGTTACGTCCCCCATTTAATTAGACATGTATAAAACAGTTGTTCGTGAGATGGGAATACATCTAGGGCCTAAAAGCACCGTTGACAGCGCTCTATGCCTTATTGAACATACTCAATTGCTCTTCATACCTTTCTGAGTTTGCGTGAACATATGTCACCTTTGGGTCTAACAGAATCCATTTTTCAAAAAATTCTTTTATTATATTTGACATTTTGAAATGGTCGTTTTGCAACTACTTTTTGACACTTCAGCTGCATAATCGTTTGAAGACAGTAGGTTTATGACTTAGATGTGTTACAATATTACTTGCTGTACAATTCCAATGAAACACATATTATGCAATTTCTAATTATCAGACATTTATCTTCACAGAGTGTTCAATGATTTCATTCTGACTGGTTTCGAATGCTGTAAATTCGAACTGCATATACTTTGTTATTTGAATATATTCACGGAAAAAACCAAGGAAGTAGAGTATAACTGCTATATTATATCTTCCTTTGTTTACACGTACCATACTTTTTGTCACAAAATTGAACTTTAAGAAATATAAAGGAAAGGTACACAGTTGATCATGCACACTGTCAATGAAGATATGTATAGCTCGTTTGGTGGTGTATTGGGAAAACAATCCATTTTAGTTTCATGCAATCACACTGATGTTAATCATATTTTTATGCGGATATCACAGGCTTCAGATTTTTCGTAACAATATAAGTTATTTAATATTCCCCTCTTATATTTTAAACCTATCTCAAAAAAGCAAGGTATACTATTTGCACGCTTCGCTTCAAAAATCAACAAATGGAAATCGTAGGTAGTACAAAATGCAGCTTACAAACAGTTAGAAATCATTTTTGTGGATATGTAGAAAATCATAATGTTCTTTGAGATTAAGCCTGTTCGAAATTAATAACTGAAGCTGAACCCACAAATAACTCTGATTAGTTGATATGATTTTGAGATATGTAAGCTGTATATTGTACTTGTTTTCAATACTTGTTCAATCTCTGTTGATTGTTCTCAAATTTTTCGGGATGAACGTATATAGTATATGCGTACACAAATACACACACACACACGCACACTACCTTATAGTAACAAAAAAAAAAAGAAAGAAAGAAACAGGAACCGAAGGCTCTCAATGTCCCAATATGCTCAGTGCAAGACATGATACAATAACTAACAATATTAGTATATTACAATTTAAAGAAGTAAAAGTTTTAATATATTTTCCTCTTTGAAAGAGGTTGTTGTCCAGTTATTGACGTTCCATTTATTAAATTTTCAAAACGAAAACTTGAACATTATGTCTAAATTAGATACGTTTGGTAAATATGAGTGGGCCATAGATTGAATAAAACTAGAATTAAAAAGAAAAGAAACAAAAAATATTTAAGAAATAACACCGAATAAGGTAAAATTTTTTTGCTTGCCATATGAAGAATAATTATTTTCTCAATGATAATGTTTAAAATAAGACGTTACTCAGAGTAAAGACATAACATTAAATGGTACTGTATATGACTCTGTAGGCAAGAGTAGTGGAGTGTGATTAATGATTATTGTGTATATCTTTTTCGGAATTGCGTACAATTAAGTACTTTTTTCCATTGTTAAGAATCTCCCGTAGTGTACGGTTTTTTTAAATTAATTTGTAAGTTTAAATTTTTACTTGTGTGAATATTTAAATTCTTAAATCACAGACCGCAATCAGATTGTAGTTGTAACGCAGGATTTTAAACAATGTTTGCAACCAGGGTTGAAACATGAAACCTGAAAATTCAGCTAAATATCCAACTATAGGACTGTCTAAGATTTTTCCAAACATGAAGTTGACACCTTATTCTAGTCGATCTGAAAAAAAATGATCCTGTGAAATTAGATTGAACTAGAACTTAATAAGTCTTCTCAGCTATGAACCAAAAACTATCAGACTAAGATTTTGAATAATTGGGTCATCTGCAAAACTATTCCATTTGCGTACTAATCTTAATTAAACCCTATAACTAATATTTTTTTAAAGCAATTTCAGAATTCTTAATGCGATTCAATAAAACTTCTATGGCAAAAGCTTTTGACCCAATTCCGTTAAAATCATGCCGGAGAAGAGGCTTAAAAATAGATGATAATTTACATTGGATCAGAAAATTTCTCGATACTGAAGTGTCTGCGGTAATCTTAATTTATAATTTTCATTGGAGTTCACGATGAATTCAACACCAATGAAAATCGAATTATATTAAAATAAATACTAAAAAACAAAGACTAGGCTACCTTGTAACTGAAGTTAATCTTTATTTGATTTCGATTTTATAATATTGCCATGTTGTTATATGATAACAATTGACATTGAGCTTTGACATTGAAAATACTAGGTGCTAATATCTCAACACACATGTGAGGTTAATCCAACGACATCAAATAGAACTTTTCCTTGGGTTTAAAACGTTGAAAATATCGCAACCAACATGCGCAATTTTAATATTCAATACACTGGTGCAATATTATAATTATAATTTATGTATCAATCGTATTAATTATCAGACTCTCTAAAAATCTCGCACACCAGGAAAAGTTCAGACTTTCTAAAACACCTCGTAACAACCCTGACTGTCAAGTGCATTATGTAATTAGCTACTCATCACTGAGACTTGATTTGTTCTATTTCATAAGGGTAGCATGTATATTATTTGCTAAGAAAAATCATAAATACTGATCAGCTATTCTCGGTTCTTTTCACTATAAAAAATTATTGACTTTCAATGAGATATAAGAATTTTAACTTGGGCCAAATGATAAGAACTACTAAATAATTTTCAGACCACTTACTCGCCCTAATTACAAATTTTAATCTGTGATTTAATTATCAGGTATAACGCTGGCACAATACTCAATTCATGTGTTCTTCACAAGATGATATTATCAATGTCAGTGAAAATAACCATTCCCAGTTCAAAAGCTTCCCCCAGTTTATTCTTGCAGTAAGCAATGTGTGAATACATCTTTCCAGTAGATAAATACTGCGCGTTACTCCTTTCAACTCAAAATACAATAACGTAAAGTCATTACTAACATGCTGCAAATACGAATTAGAAAATATTCTACACAGCCCATTTCTTAATATGAAGCGACAGATAATTTAAATGTCACACGTGATTATTACACATTTGAAAAACTCTTTCTTTCCTTCATCTACATACCCAAATATTTTACATGCACCATGGTACATCTACAGTAGTTCGTGTAGTTTTAAATAGTTAGATTTTGAATTTACCTGTGCTTCACCCAAAAGAATATCATGTATCAATAAATGAATTGTGCACAACTCAATGGAATAGTAACAATGGCTTTGTTTTAACATAGTTACGAGAATTACACTACGTTATACATGGTATACTTAACTGTTACTAGGTATAAAAAAACTCGGTGAAAAAAATGTGCTTTGAGGTAATATTGTTTTCACCTCTGGATGCAAATACACTACGTTTATACTGAGTAGGCAAGCTTTGTTTCCAAAGCAAAAACAATTCTCAGTACCCCGTACACTTTTATAGTCCTAAGGTTTTGACCAAAAGGAAGTGATGATCTCTTTACTGACTGAAACTGCTTTAGAGCAGCTAAGTTTTCAATCATTAAACTGCTACATTTTTTTTCTGGAGTAAAAAACAGGATAGAAGTAACTATTTGACACAAGTAGACGGATCATTTTCTTCTTTCTTTTTATATGTGTATTAAAAAATAAGTGCAAAAAATATACTGTGCATAATTGTAGCAGTTACCTGTCGATAATCGTTCATATCGTGTTTTCTCTAATACAAAGATCAATGCAGAGATTGTTTTTTTTATAATTAGCTGGCAGGGACATGAACTCTTGAAATAGGATATCTCATGAAATCTCAAACAATCGTTCGGAACATTGATAGTCACGTGTTAATCTATAATGAAATAGCTTTCAAGTATATAATTTTCAGTTCACTTTTGGATATGCAGTCTTCAATAGGTTTGAAAAGGAAAGTATCAAACCATTTAATTAGACAAAAAATCGCAACTAATGAAATGACCATGTCAAAATTTTTATACAAATGAACAGCGTGCACATAACAACCTACCTTTGCACAACCAACTGTAGATTATTAAGATTAACGCAATTCGATCAATTTTCGTTATATCGATTTTCAATTTAGATTTCCTGCGTCTCGAATTACTCTTCCTCTTAGAGATAACACGATTGTTTAGAAATGGCTCCAAATAAATTACAGTAATAGTAGGAATAGTTTACAACCCGATACTTGATGTGAAAATCGTAAATTTTTACTCTGCGCAGTTATTCCAAACAATGTGAAAAAAGACACAGAAAAAAAAAATAAATAATGATAAGTAATATTATTATATAACTAAGCAATTTAAAGTATTGTAGATTTTTACCAGTAAATCTGTAGCTTGCAGTAGTTTCTGAATTGAGTGGCCTTCATTTTTGAAAAAAAAAAAAACAAAAAAATAACATTTAACAGTAAAAAAAAGTGTATCAAATAAACTGAGAAGTTAACTCTTAAGTGAAAACCATGCAGAGTTCACATATTGTTAGAGTCAAGACATTTTTAATGCTTTAATGTGAGTTGTATGAAAAATTTAGGTGGTTCCGTTTTATTTTGTTGTCTAATGTTCTTTTTTTTTTTCTTAGTTAATTAGCCAGCAGACTATAATTCACTTCAAATATTGCTAAACTGACCATTGGTGCCATATTAATCAATATTAACTATACTCTATTTCTGATAAATATATAGTTTCTAATAATTTTCCATAGCAGTTGTATTCTGTTGGGGTGCCATAGTTAGTACACGTCATATTTTGTTCTTTCTCAAGTCTAACTTACATGGAACGAAGTTGGCGAAACTTTCACAATGTAAAACACGAAGTTAAATGTTAATTTACGAAAATTTGAATAAATAGGTGGTTGGCAGGAAGCTAGAATCAGAACCACGGATGAGTGTAAATATCTATCTCGTATATTTACTTTATAACTGCTGTTATTGCACCATTTTTTAGCACTCCTGTAATTTCTATGTTTGAAATGAGTGAAACGAGATAGATGAAAAAATCGACCAAGGAATGAAATACACTTGCTATAATACCCAAAAAATTATATATGTACAAAATTCAATTTTGATACAGTGAATCTGCCAACTGCCAAGATATTAAGCATGCATCGAGTTATTTGACCCTGATTGCATGAATTTGAATTATATTTTAGACGAAATAAATTTGTAAATACGAAAGAATCTCATGTATTTAAAAAGGAACATTTTATTTTCCAGCAAAGTGCTTACTACGTTAAGTTAAGTTTTCTTTGCACGAGCTTAATTGTCGCTGTTTCAGCGTTAAACTATACAGTGACAAAGTGAATAATTATTTAATAAAATTAATATATATATATGTATATATGTGTATATATTAATATATATATACACATACATACTATATTTATTAAATAAATGCGTGATGGTAGCCTGAACTCAAAATTCTGAATTGGAATCAAATCGAAGTTTTGAAACTGTTTCAATTTTACCACAAGTTTCTAAATACGCAGGGTAGAATTGTTTTTGTTAGTTCAAAGATAGTGTGATCGACTTGAAGTAATATTGAAACAAAGCTGAAAACGGCATCAGAATTTTGTAGCCTCAGGTTCCATTGCAATATACTTAGGTATGTATTCTTAATATGTGAAAAAGTGTCTCACTGTATTTGTATCATAGATCACAATGTTAGGGTTGTCATTTCATGGTCACCGCGCAAATTATAATATCCATATAAAACTCTATAAGATGGTATCTCACCATACGATTTTAGTATATAATTTTTTATTTCTTTTAGTTAACCAAAGATGTTATACATTACTCTCTGTAATTGATCATGAATCATTGTACTGTACTGATATATTGTGTGCAATCATAATTTGTGAAACATTATAATTTTTACTTCGCTGGATGAAATCAATAAAAAATCCGCATTAGATACTCAATTTCTAAGATATTCCTGTTCCAATATCGAGTTTGGATTATGCGTCAAGATAAATTATTGAAGTAATAAAACTACAATAATTCCATCTCTCATGTGATATGAAATAAAACAAATAATTGCAAAACGGGAAAACGTACTTTCGGATCAAAAGGTACCAGTGTGTCTGTCGATGATACCAATTCTAACGATAATTAGAGTATGCACTGGGACCTATTTCTACTCAGAAGTTATCTGCATAGTCTGTATACCAATTTGTTGAGAGTATTTACTATCCCTTCAGCTTTGAGTAACATGTAGAATTATTAATTGTTGCATAAACGCGTTGCATATTGTATATCAAGTATTTACTGCCGTATTATTGAATAATATCAAAATTGTGTATTGCATTCATTTGTAACATGTAGACACGATCAATAACAAATTCAAATAATAATATACCTAATTATTGTACCGATAGATGATTTTCTTCTTTCACAAACTCACTATCAATAAGTGATTGAATTAAATCATATAATAAAAGTACGATCGAGAAGTCAAAAGTATGTAGAATAAAATTAAGCCTTCCCCTTTTGATCGAATCCTCATTATCACTGAATTATCGAGTAATCAACATACTTGAGCAATAGTATGTAATCCAATGTGCTAAAATAGCAATTCATCAGTGTTCAATAGAAAGGACGATCTATAAGTCTTGCATTATAGGAAAAATATGATCAAAATCGCATATCATTGATAAAGGGAAAATTTAACGACCGTTTCAAATGTATATATCATATATTGTGAGAACTGATAGTATAATTGCATACAATCTACCCTAAGATGGAACATGATCGACATTGTCAAAAAAGTGCTGAAATTTAACAGCAAATGTTTGAAAGAATAATATTTCTGTAAAGTTCCAGCAATACCATAATAAAAGTCGTATCTGAAACGCTCATCGATGTCAGCCCTCTCTAAAAATGGGTTCTTACTAAAATTCGAACAAATTTAGTCATTTTCAAAGAATAATGTCTTCATGAGATTTTGGCAAAAGTTTCGAGATCGTTCAAAGAAATAACTAATCTGCACAGAACATCTTGAACAAAAATTCATTTAAAACTGTTTATTTGCACAATCCGTACATGAAATTAAACGAATTAAAAAAATTCTAGTTTTTTAGCAAGGTTTCAGTCCAAATATCTATTTCGAAAACCGTTTGTTTCGAATGTGGCCGTGCTGAATCAAATACATTCGAATGAGATTAAATGAGATGCCAGATATTAGTGCTACTTGGCGTAAATACGAAATCTCTTTACGGCGTTCCGAAGGCGTGATCTAGGAACCCTATATTCTATAGTCACATACATTCATCATAAAATTATTTTATTTTGTTAGATATTAATGTATTCATGTAATCTTCAGCAGCAGATTTGATTTTCCACATGCAAACGTCAAACTTTCGTGAATACCGTGAATACTGTCTGCTAGATCGCCGCCGTTATTGTTTACCTCATCCTCACCGACGCATGAGGTCCCTGGCGGATTTCCGTCGTACTAAGACATAATAATCACAGAGCTCAACACCGGACCACCTCTTATTCTTACACCGTGGCAGAAACACACCTATATAGTTTCACACGCTAGTTTAAATCTCGATCGTCCTGTTTGCGGCCTTGCATGCGACGCGTCCAAACGCGATACGTAATAAACAACATGGAGATTGTAGTGACATTCAGTTTGAAAATGTGTCAAATAAATCGATATCAGTGTAATGAGTTGATGCTAACATAAACAATCATGACTTCTGTCCCATGTATTAGTTATTAGTAAAGATTCAAGTTGTTTGCCATTTTGCAAGAATGGCATCAGATAAGGTAGGTTATGAATTAATGTCAAACATCAAACTATTACGTTACTTAATTAAAACTAATGCTCAACAATACGCTTCAAGCAGATAATGAAGAGCCTCATTTATATACATTTTAATTACAAATTCTCACCCCTGTGCTGTTACCTAAATATTTCTTGATGGGGTAAAATATGTTTTTTAAAATCACCTGAATATTGTTTTTTTTTCTTAATCCATCGATTGTCAAGTGTAGATGTTTGCAAATTGAAAATTAATTGTAAAATTAGCATCTGAGTTTTTAATGCTTTCTATATCTAGTCACTATTTTTCCACCAAAGTTCCAAATTTTTATTCTCATATCAGTTCTCTTACTTGAGTTTTACGTGTACACAACTGACTTTAGTTTACACTAGCTTTGTGCGTGTCCGCAAATCGTGATATCTATTTTTGCTTTCGAGTTCGTAAACAAAATTTATGTATATTGGCGACATCTCAAAGTAAAACAGTTCTTTCTCATCTCTGCATATTGTGAATTGAATCGATTACTTCTGTGCACAGGTTTTATACCGCTTGGACCAACCGCATGGTCCTGGAAACGTGTACATTGCTTGGCGCCCTGGCAACGGTACATATTTGGCTACAACTGGTTGCGATTCCGCAGTTGTGATATACAACCGCCAAGGGGAAATACAAGACCGTATTCAACTACCTGGTTTATGTACGGGCATGGGTTGGGATGCCGACGGAGATTTATTGGCTATGATTTCAAACGGATCATCTGCTATTACATTGTGGGATGCAACGACAGGAAAAAAATCCCAAATAGACACGGGACTAAGAGATAGTTTAACTTGCATGATTTGGTCGAAAAAGAACTGCACTCTTGCAGTGGGTACGCAAAAAGGAAACCTAGCGCTTTACGATCATATTAATGCTAAGTGCGTGACCTTTTCTACACAAAATAGAACAGTCATTATCAGTATATAGATAGCTTTCCAATTATATTGCACACCCTCGATGATTCAAAACTTTATGGATAGGAAAACATTCTCTCATTTCCAATTTATATTGATAAGATGTTACAGATATATCAAATTTTCTGTTTCAGACGCATTCCTATTCTAGGTAAGCACAAAAAGAAAATTGTTTGCGGCGCTTGGTCATTGGAGGGCCTCCTTGCTTTGGCAAGTGAAGATAAGGTTTTATCGATCAGTACGTGCGAAGGTGATACACGTAGGGAAATAACAATACAAGGAGAGCCATCCGACCTTCAATTTAGTGAAATGAAAATGGACCAGAGAATCGGCGGTGAAAACACAGTATGCTATCTATTTGATATACAATTTCAAAGAAATTATTAGTTAAAAAAGACTCGATTTTATAATAGAATGCTTTTATCACAACCTGATCCCTTTATAAGATTCGTGTCTCTCAAATCTATTTAAGAAACTGTGAAATTTAGTTTATTCTCGGGGTACAGAAGGTGGGTGATTTGTAATTCAATTGTTGAATCATATCTTCAGTTATTGATAAAAAAATCAGGTGAAAATTGCTCATAGCAGTAAAATTAATTGATGTATATATGATATTGGTAAAACGAGCAATTAAAAGTACGAAGCAATTAATAATCAACCGTATTATTTAACAGGTATCGCTCGTCGTCAGCAAAACTACATTATTTTTATACAATGTTTTGGATCCAGACAATCCCATTGAATTGGCGTTTCAAAAGCGCTATGGTCAAATCGTAACTTACAAGTGGTGAGTTCATTATGAAAAATGCATACGTTACTACAATATATCTGGTATTTGATCACAGAAAATGAAAAAATTTAATATCTATATCGCGTATTTTATAAAATGTGAATCAGGTATGGCGATGGTTACATATTGGTTGGTTTCGAGGCTGGCTTTCTAATAGCAATATCAACGCATATCAAAGAAGTTGGACAAGAGTTATTTCAAATCAAAAATCATCGAGATTCTTTAAATGATATTGCACTGAACAATATCGCTGGAAAACTTGTAACATGTGGCGACAATACGTTGAAAGTACACAGTATACAAAATTTAGAAGAAACCAATAAAGTGATAACTTTGGCAGGAGAGACAGGCATCAGTCACGTGGAATGGTCATCCGATGGTAGTATGTTAGCCGCCGCGACGCACAATGGAAACATTTTAATTTATTTATTGCAATTACCAAAAATAACCAGCGTATGTGGAAATAGAATTGCCATTTTAACAAGCCTGACTGAAGTGGTTGTACATTTATATATGCTTGATAAGGTACGTAACTGTGTGCAAATAATATGGTTAATAATTGGGTGCAAAAATAAGCTGAAAAATATATTAGCAATGACAAAAAAAGGGATTCAATCCAATTATTTGTACAATTTTATGCTAAGTACCAAAGTTGATTGGGTAAGATTAGAATGTTTTGAAAAGAAATTACACACCTGTAGCTCCCCATCTGGTATTTGATATCCAGTTTGTATCAGTATAACCATGCTTAAAATAAATGTGACGTTACGAAATTTTCATAGATATATTATTATCCGAATATGCAAATAATGACACAAATGAATATTTTCAGAGTAAACCAACACCCCAGACAATCAATACCCTGATAGAACCATCTGTAATGGCTGTCGGTCCTTTGCATTTAGCAGCAGCTTTGAATAACAGAGTATTATTTTGGAATTTAACAAAATTCAATTATGATCACCCTGTACATTTTGAAAGGGATTACTTAGGGACAGTCGAGAGTATATGCCTGAATCAAACTTTTGTTTCCGTTCTGTTTGATGGAAAGCTTCAATTACACACTGTGAGTTTACATTGTGTATGCAAAATGTAAGAGATAAAGAATTAAAATCTTGGCGGTTTTATTTCAGATAGAAACGGAACAGGACTCGGCAAACGGTGCAACTGAATCAAAAATATTTCCACAAACTAACACTTCGGATTCTAAAATAACGTGCCATGCTTTGTCGCCCGACTTTTTAGTTTACGGAAATGATGTAAGACTTTATAGAAGACTCAAATATAAATGCGTAATTTTACATACTCAATAAACCATATTTTCCGAGTTTTTCAAAAATCGATTCGATCTACTAATTAAATGACATGTTTTACAGATGGGACGAATAGTATATTTCTACTTGGAGGCGTTTGATCAATCTAGCGAAGTCACACACAATAGTGGGATCAAACAAATTTATCTAGATGCGAATGGAACACAGCTGTCTTTTGTAGATGAAAAATATGATGCATATGTTTACGATCCGATAAACGAAAACATTATTCAAATACCAGAATGTCCAGACTCAATAGAAGGCATTATATGGGATCAAAATATTTTTGAGCGTGGCGTATTCGCAGTATACAATCAATCCATTATCGTCACTTATATTTTTGTGAAATATCATATAGAAGGTATGCATAATTATTAAAATGGTTGACACCAGCCATGAAGATGTCAGAGCGTAAAAGAGTGCCTCAGGGACATGGTTTAGCATTTGCAGTGAAGTTGAGAGTAGCGGCAAGCAATTCACACAAGTTCAACAACAACGTGACACATTGAAAACTATTGTATTTAGTTTGGTATGGTGAAGTGATACCTTTAAAGGTTTTACAATAGGAAAAGGAACGAAAATATGTAAACTATTTTTCAAATTCAAATTCGGAAAATATTTAACATATAGCCTGAGACCTTTTAAATTCGTTGAAAAGAAATTATATCCCTTTATAGAATTCAAGTTTTTAATGTCTGCAGTCGTTTCAACTTTTTCTAGATCTAGAAACTGCAAAGGTACAAAAACACCTGATCCATTCTTACTGTCATTGCAATGCAGCTATTTAGTCTGGTTTCTCGTTTTTTAAGTTTCTAAAATCAATTTTGCGATATTCTTCGAATTGCTGTTAGGCAAAGTTCGACTAACTTGACTATTGAAAATTTCGATTGAGAGATTAACTAGCACTCTCCCTATTCACTTGTTCCAAGTTTGCAAAATAACAATATTATACGAACAACGTTATTATTTTTCAGGAAGCAAAGTAGTGAAAGTCTCTCAAACAAAATTACCTGTGGAAACTTTACCAATGCTGATGTATTCTGGCGAAGTAACATTAAGTACAGCTGGTAGTAGATTAACGCAACTAACGTTATCATCACATGAAGAAATCGGTAATATTGTTGATACGAAAAGAATAGAAGAAATTTTAGCAAATCACCTCGCATGTAGAAGGTTTGCATTGTACATCTATATATCTATTCTCGAGTTTTTAGAACCTTCACAGCGAAGTGACTATTCTTTTCTTGAGTAGGTTCAAACATGCCTGGGACGCATGTGTCAAATTGAATGATCGTGAATGTTGGCAATCTTTGGGAACAAGTGCATTGTCTAATTTGAACATAGAATTTGGTGAGCTCAAGTCATATTTATATTCACGTAGAGCCTTATTTTGTAGCAAATAAACAAATTATTTTGTATATTGGTTCTGCATTTGTAGAATTATTTTGTCAGCCGTGCTTCGGTATACATATATATATATATTGAGCTTATATACTTATATATATATATATATATATGCAACACATACGACGTATCTACCAAAATCTTAGATTTTCATCAATTTCTTATGGACAGAAATATCATTACTGATTGAACATAGTTGTCCCGTTTGAAATGAAACGGTATAATAATGAGTGGCAGAATTGTTCTGTATTCATTGATAATCGTTTCCAGCATTACGAGTTTATAGACACGTAGAAGATGTGTCAACTGTGTGGTCCCTGCAAAAGTTAGAGAACATAGATGAACTTGCATTATTATGCGGCCACACATCAACCTTACTGGGGGACTACAATCAAGCTGAAAAGTTCTTCTTACGCTCCTCCCAACCGGTTGAAGCTTTGAATTTAAGAAGAGATTTGATGCAATGGGAACAAGCTCTCAATTTAGCACAGAAATTAAAGCCAGAAGAGATTCCATTTATAGCTAGAGAATATGCTCAGCAATTGGAATTTACGTAGGTCTTTTTGAAATTCCACGTGGCACATGCCATAGCTGATCCATATAACAACATAAATGACTATCATAAATTTCAGCAATTGAAAGTCTTTTAAGTAGAACAAAGATAATTGTCAGATACGCTGTGGGACGTAACCTGTTCAGATTTATTATTGCAGAGGGAATTATCCAAAAGCTTTAGCTAATTATGAACGAGGATTGGTCGATAGTAACATTCAGTCGACTTTGGCCTTTCAAAATATCAATCATAGGAGTCAATGTCTTGCGGGCATCGCAAGAATGTCTATAAGATGTGGAGACAGTAGAAAAGGTGTCAGCATAGCCATGGATGTGGACAGTCCACGGTCTCTAAGAAAAGAGTGTGCAGAAATTTTAGAAATAATGAAGGTATTTTTCAAATTACCCTATTCTATAGTATGTTTGGATTTTAGCTTTCAACTCATTAATGTTTATACGAAGCCTTCTTATAATTATAGCAATTCAGTGAAGCTGCAGTTTTGTATGAAAAATCCGAATATTTTGATAAAGCTGCTTCAGCATATATAAAACTAAAAAACTGGCACAAGGTTGGTCAACTTTTGCCGCAAATATCATCTCCGAAAATTCACATTCAATTTGCTAAAGCTAAAGAACTTGAAGGAAAATATGAAGAAGCTGCAAAGGCATATGAAACTGCAAAGGATTTTGATAATATAATTAGAATCAACTTGGACCATTTGAATAATCCTGGTAATATTTGTGTATCATCTTAATTATTAAATAAGAATTGACTGATAGTAATGCAATATCATGAATTTGCAGCTAGAAGCGTTGAAATTGTTCAACAGACAAAGAGTATTGAAGGTGCTAAAATGGTAGCCAGATTTTTTCAAAGGATGAACGACTATAATTCTGCCATTAAATTTCTGATTCTTTCCAACTGTCACGACGAGGCTTTCCAGCTGGCGAATCAACATGGAAAAATGGAACTCTACGGAGATATTTTAGTTACCACACTTGACAATGACAATGTCAGAATAGAAGATTTCAAAAGCCTTGCGATTCATTTTGAATCACAAAGAAATAGTTTATTAGCTGGGAAGTATTATTTTCATGCAAAGGAATATCAGAAGGTATGATTAAGAATTTTTCTGTCTTTTTTTTGTCAATTGATATGTCTAATTTGTTCATTTATAAACACACTTTATTGTGCGTTCCAATCTGAGTATAACTTTTTATATTTTAGGCCTTAAAACATTTGCTAAAAGCTGCTCAACTAGCAGCTGATGACGACGCAGCTCTTACATTATCAATAGATACTGTAGCATCATCAAAAGATGAAAAATTAGCAAATCAACTTATAGACTTTTTGTTAGGTGGTGACGGATTACCAAAGGATCCAAAATATCTCTTCAGGCTGTATATGGCTAGGAAACAATACAGAGAAGCTGCAAAAACTGCTATCATTATTGCGAATGAGGAGCAAATCAATGGTGAGTGAAAATCTGTACGAACCGTCACAGAAGGTCTAACAATTTTAAGTTAATGTTGAAGAATGTTTATATTTGAACTAATATATGCCAAAAAATTGAGAGTTCGAAATATACGTTAATTAATTCACAGGAAACTACAGAAATGCTCACGATGTACTGTTTGGTATGTACCAAGAACTGAAAAGAAACAAAATCAACATACCTTTGGAAATGCAAAATAATCTAAGGTTATTACATTCATATATACTGGTGCGCCTGCATGTGAAAAGAAACGACCATTTGCGTGGTGCTCGAATGTTAGTAAGGGTAGCAAACAATATTTCAAAATTTCCATCGCGTAAGTACTATTTACTTCCTTTTTTTTTTTTTTTTTTTTTTTTGAAGATAGCTTGAATTAGAGGCTTACTTACATACATTCAACATCAACATATTGTATTAATTTCAGACATCGTTCCTATTTTGACATCCACCGTGATAGAATGTCATAGAGCTGGTCTAAAGCATTCAGCCTTTAATTTTGCTGCAATGCTTATGCGCCCTGAATACCGATCTCAAATTGATGCAAAGTACAGTAAAAAGATTGAAGCCATTGTGAGGAAACCTCCAAAGACCAAGGACAATGAATTGGAGAATGAACCACTGACACCATGTCCATATTGTAAACATAGATTACCAGAAACGGAAGTCACATGTGACAAGTGTAAAAACACAATACCCTTTTGCATTGCAACGGTAATGCTCTATGACAGTTACAGAATTGCAGAATCAATTGTATCTGTTTAGCAGTCATTTCAAACTTTGTTAAGATTTGTTTACTAATAATTTGGTACTTTTATGAAAGATACTTTGGCTTCCATCTTACGATCGTATATTTGAATTAAATTTATCTCTGCTTAGGGTCGTCATATTCTGGAAGATGACTTTACAGTTTGCCCACAATGTGATTTTCCTGCTATTGCAACTGAGTTTCTGCGGTCAGTATTGTTATCATAAACACATCTGTGTCATATTATTATTTATTATTTTTATTATTGTAATACTCTGCTCTCTATAGATATTTAGATACTCAGCAGATCATTCCCAGTAATTGCAAAATTTTAAAGATTTATCTGAAACGTGCCCTCCTGAACTATCCCTTCATGTATTTTATTAATGATTAACTTGGTTTTCTATGCAGCATTATTGAAACAGAAGAAACATGTCCAATGTGTACAGAACATGTGGATGTTAACATGGTTTCCTCAACTGTCGATATACGACCATATCTTGATCTTCAAGATTCAAACATATCAAAGATGTAAGCCGTCTTTCTCATGGAATGAGTCTAACATCCGTTAATACATACCGAATTATAAGATGGAAAAATAATTTGACTAGCAAATCGTGCCTTAATCAGCTCGAAGTTTTTTTTGATGTAACCACATATCACTGTAGAATATAGATCATATGATGTAATGCAAACCCTAAAGCACATAATGCAATATTCGACAGTCTTAAGGACTTGAATTGTGAAAGAACAATGCAACAATTGAAGGTATACATGTACTAAAGAAACCAATAATATTTTTATTTTAGCATTTGAATGTGGAAATTATCATCTGCTTACTTTAGCTGATAATTCTGCAATTCTAATAATTGTGATCGTGTGTAAGATGTTTCAACACAGATTAAAATTTTTGACATTACAAAAAAACTGTGAAGGTATTACCACGTTCATCTGTTTTTGAAAGCATATTTTGTATCGTATTTCCAAGGCCACAGTTTCGCATTCACAGTTACAATTAATTTAGTGCCTCAAATATAATTCTGACAATCAATAATTGGTCTTATACGACTTGCCTTTAATTTTATGTATAGTTTTTTACAATAGCTAAATCGTATACATTAACTCGTAATTGATATTGTTATAGTATAATGCATCATATTGAGATTGGAAACTATATTTTCAGGTTTCTATTTAATGTTCAGATCAGTTACTAGAATGAAACATGGCAGTCAATTCTGACCTATGAGTATTATGATGTAGGAAAAAATGAATATCATTTTGTTGGATCTAAAACAATATTTGGCAATTATAATATGCAGACTAAAGCCCGGTTTTCCAAAGAAAACACATCCGTTATTTTTTGATATGCGATGTGCAATAATGGTCAAGATATTACGTGATCATCGTGATCAACATTGCCAAGATTACGAGACCGTGCATCATGCATGAAATTTGACCGTCGCGCATTCCTTAGAAAACAAACATTCATGTCATATCGAAAACAAATTCGGAGTTCCAAACATTACTCGCCAAAATATAGTGGATCAATAACGTGAGTAAGAGGACCAATGCTTCTATTTTTAGATTGATTCTGGGAATTCACAATTATCAATAATCTCTCATGATTGCAATACTCTCACTGTGCCTAAGCGAAACTGTAAATCTGCTATCATACACTGTACCAGAGGATAAATGAAATTTTTTTTTGCCAGTATTCCAACTTTTTCACATTTACTTCATACAAACAGTTTTATTTAAATTCATTCTAAATCAACAGTGTTGTAAGTATGAGTCCAAAAATTTGACTGAAATTGAAATTCGTTATGCATTGACTTCACAAGTGTGTTCAAAATTGATTATCCATATTATAAGATTATCCATTGAAACACAAAAATCCAATTTGCTGGCAATAGTAACATTGCTGTACTTCGATTTTGCTACTCTCTTATTAAATTATCAGTTTCATGTACCATCTACACCATTATGCGTACATAGATCATTTAAACCCTGTAGTTCAATACACTAAAGTACACTTAGATGATTTGCAGTATTAAAGATAGTATATAACACGCAATCCATTTCACTCAAAATAGCAACACTGTATGTATCATTGTAATTAATGAAAAAAATAAAAATAAATAAATAACCACCGACTAATGATTGTTATATACCATGAAATGACTATTATGGATGACAGTTTATTTACCTTCACAAATTATAATATAATAACAGTAATGGGTAAAAAAAAATCGTAAAAAAAGTGAAAATTTGCGGTGCGGATTTAAACAAAAACTAGAAAACAAATTCTGTTTGGACAAAACAATATCGTTTAGTGTTATAACTGAGGAGGAATGCAACGTCTGTATGTGTCTAAATCATTCCGTGGTAAATTTTTCCGTTTAGATCCCTACTAAATTGTGCCCTTCTTATGCAATCGGCTTAGCAAGTTAATTCAACTGCAGAACAAATTGGTAAGAACTCTGGTCACGTTATCAATGTGTGTACACTTTATAAATCGTAGGATTTAATTAATTGTTAAAACTATTTGCGCATTAAGTATAAACTCTTTCTACTGATTTAAAAAGTATTAAAGTTTCGTTACCTAAGAAAATGATTATTCTTAAACCGGGCTTGCCGCGACGCGCAGCAAGAATTGAATGCAGAATGACTTACGCCGTCGATGTATCGAAGATGAACGCGTTTATCGCAGCTGTCGACTTCGAAACTTCTAAAACGGGCTGCGTTCGTAAGTGACAAATATCCGTGCGGCTAGTTCCCTCTTTTTCTTTCAGTGACCGAGTGAAACGCAGGAAAGGGACGCGCGTAGTGGGTGCGCATCAAACGTCTAGATTACGAACGTAGCCAGGAATCCCGCAACTACGTCGTTTGGATCGTCGAAGTAGAACCCGATCCGCATCGCCATTTCAAGTCGTTGTCGCCCGATTCTTCGGATAGTGCGAAAGTGCTAGGAAGCAAAGTTCCTTAAACTCTAAAGTTTCTTCGTTGAAAAAAAAAGTTCATTGCTTCGCAAAGATGAAGATTTCAACATCTGCTGTGCTCATGTTGCTGGTGGCTGGCATTATCAACGTGGAAGCTGGTCCGGTGGCGGCTGGCATTTGCTACGCTGGATGTGGAGCCTTGGTGACCGCCTGCTTCGCCGCGGCAGGCTTTACCTTCGGCACCGTACCCGGAGCGCAAATTGCGGCCGTCCCAGCCCTGGTGGGATGCAATACTGCATTTGCCACCTGCGAAGCTGCCTGCATGGCAGCATTGTTCACGCCTACACCGTAAGCCAAGAATCCGAGGGGAATATCATCTAAACATCGCACCGATTCTGCTTGACCTCTACGTACTACGCAGTAAATGTCGCGTTTCATATGTGTTAATCGAACGCATATGTAGCAAGCAAAATGAATTTTGTGAAGATGTCAAAGATGTGTTACTTGTAGATTTGTTGTTTGTCCTACGCATATTAGTATATGTATAATTATGTAATACACATGGATATAACAATCACTCAAACGTAGATTTCGCGAGAACAATTTGCTTTTAAAAGATACTAAAAATGTTGTGTTACTTGTAGATTTTTTTTCTAACGCATACAAATAAATTTGTGTTCTCAAAACTTGCATTTTACTTCTTTTACTTACATGCAGGAATAGGCAGAGTGCTATGAACTAAAGCAATTACGAATAATGTGCAGATGTTGGCAATAAAAACTCGTCTCAATCACGTGAGGTCAAGATTCTATTTTCTGTACATCAATAGACATAAAGATGTATGCACACACACGGAATACAAGAAATTAACTTCTGTGGTCTGAAACATCCTTCAAATGTCATTCATACCTTGTGGTGGTATGGGACATCTTGTCTACTCCTGCATTAACAAAGAAGTTGCATAATTTCTTTTCTACCTTTACATCCCACAATCCCAATCATCTTTACTTCACGTTTTCAGCAAGATTTTGTTGGATTAAATCCAGTTTTTTGATTATAGTTGAAAAATGTTTGATTCATCTATATTGTAATTTGATTTTTACATCATCAACACAATTTTTGGTAATCATGACTGCTGAGATTGCGATAAAGCAAAGAAAATACAGGACTCTGTAAAACAATACATTTAATTCTGTGGTAAAGATTTGAGTCTGGATAGTAGACAGTGCATTTCAGATTTAATGAAGTTGGCTATCCCTGTTCTATTGTTTTGGACTCGTTACTTATGTACTTTGCAAACGCGGTTCCTAGGTATGTCCCTGACTTGGTTAGGCGGGGCTATATTTTTTGCACGCAACAGCTATATGCTCTTATATAGGTCATTTCTGTACAACTTTATTGGTCTACAAGTGCCGAACTGAGGTAAGAATGAATATGATTATTTCTTTAGTTTGAGATTTGTAAGAGTTGCTGAAGCAGATGGGTACATAGTACCTCTGATTAAATATGTAACGAAATCGAACACATTTATTTAACATAGCTTCATTTATTAAGCTCGTATCATTTTTGGATAAATGTTATTTACAGGGTCATTAAAAGTCCACCATAGCAACTGTAATTTTTTTACCCGACCACAATGTAACTAGAGGTCTACGCAAGGTAGGCTAGATTTTTCCAGATAGTAAAATGCTGCCGCAATAGTAAACTATGTGTCGCTGTGAATGTACAATGAAAAATGATCATGAGAATCGACATTTTCCATCGACAGAGTGGTGATAAAAATCAGCGTAGCAAATTCTTCGCTGCCATTTTTTATCCATCAATACCTATTCTCATGCTTCAGATATTGTGATGTAAATATTGTTCAAGGTAACTTGTAGAGAATGGGGTATAAGATTCAGCAGATGTTAGATCAAAGTGAAAAACGAAAGATTAATCGTTCTATCTCGAACGAATTAATATTAAAAACAGGATTATCCTTCCAATATTTTGCTGCCACTCTACGTGACTCCTTCTTCTAAGAATTTTTATAAACAGGTGAAAAATGAATTTGCATACGTGAGAGCGAGGGAAAAAACAAATTTTTCAACATTGCTAGTAGACAGATTTAGCAGCCTGAAAATTATTTATAAACGACACCTAAATTTCGCGAAAAAAAGTTTATAAAAAGCTCATTTATCTCTATCCGCGATCGGTGTTTGAACTTATTGGTACAACTCGTTGAGGTGATCAACTAATTTGAAAAAAAAATTGGTGATCTAGCAAAAATGATGTAGAACTGCTTCGCAAATCGCAATAATTTCACCGTAGTGACTAAAAATAAAATGACGGAGCAACTTCAACGCCTGCTCATGATTATCGGTTAACTTTACTCCTTTAATAGAATGTCAACTCAACTTACTTTACGATACTCGTGGCCAGTCCTGCTACAGCTGCGATTCGCATCGACGCGGCATTGCGGTTGTTCATCCGTTGAGCATTTACACCACTATGATTCACACTGAGTCAACGGCACTATTTCACTGTACAAATTGAATAATTATTTGACAACTTCCACAAAACAGTACTGTGTTATATCAATGCACGGCGATTACAACAAGAATAAATATACTTTATTGCGGTCCAAACCGACAAACGTCCACATTCGATCGTAGCGTACTGAAAATCCCTGCTGCTGCCTCTGTTTTCGCGCCGTAGAGAGATCCGCTCTAGGTAGCGTTGCGCCACCTGACGCTGTAACTATAGAACTACGCATTATACACGAGTAGTCCGTAGATTTGAAAAAATATTAATTACACACGATAATTGTACAAGTAGAGGTAAACTCAGTTATGGACACGAAGCAATCGGAACGATTTGGAAAAACGAATTTCGCAATTTTAGATTATTAAGTTAGGGGGCGTGAACGATTACGTGTAGCGCATGGTGCCGTGCTTAGTAGCTAGCCGAGAGGTGACGCAGCGAAGGCTGGAAAACGAAAAACTACGAACGGTGGAACGGATGTGGATGCGTGAGAGTTTAAGAAGAGTGAGCTCCGGGCGCACAAAATAGGAAAACGACTATACTTTGTAACGCTTGTAATAACAAGACTTAAAAAATGTAGAACAAGAAATGATGGTTATCATATTTTTAATATTAGGCTGTGATCCGCGGTTTGATACAGCTAATTTTTTCTCGCTATAGTACCTCTTGATTCCAAATACAAAACTGCGCTCACTGCATTTTCGTCTAAGATGGTTACCGAGAAAACGAGGCAATTACGTTTTATTGTATTATGGCAATTTCTTAAATTTAGAACTCCTAAATTCTTATCCTCGCGCGAATGAAGCCCCAGATGCAGTGGAAGACGCAAACTTTCTCTTCAAAGCACGTATAAAATAGAAGAAAATATGTGAAAATACATTTTCTCAGGTGGATAATTTGAATACTCAAAATTTGTAAAGAAATCAAAAGATTGTAACATTAGAATGCGGCATGACTTGCATGTGGTGAAGAGATTGACTCACAATCAGTAGTTCTGTGTGGGTAATACGCCAGATCACCAGATCAATGAAAATTGAGTATAAGGAACACTAACGCAGAGAGAAAATTTGAAGTGTTCCACGTCAAGTACTTTGCAATAAGTAACCTCAACTCCTTACCGAGGTCATAGAAGTAGATGATTGTCGGAAAATAGGTGAATAATAAAGGCGGAGTACTTCCACGGAGCATCGACGCGCCAGACCTCAACGATCGACTGGTTACACTTCAACAGATTGGGGTGAATTCTGCCAATACGCCGAGTTAGAGCTGGCGCGGAATTCACTCCAATCTGTTGAAATATGACGCGTTGATCGTCGAGGCTGCCGCATCAATGTGATTCAAGTAAATACCGACAAAGCGTATCGACGTAAATCATTCCAAATTTTCTAGCCCTGTAGGAGCAGTAACATAGACTTGTAGAATTAGACTGCGCGGTCCGTGCACTGAACTGGAGCCCTAATTAGAAAGAGAAAGTGACAGGTCGGTTCCTGCTGTTGATTCCTCTTTATAATTAGGGTTTCAGCTCCGTGCACGGACCGCGGAGTCTATCTCTATAAGTCAGATAAGTCTATGAGCAGTAGGCGACAGCAGCGCCAATGCGGCAGCATACCGAGTGAGGAAGACGTTAACCAGTGACGTCATCTCAAGGTTTTCATCATCACTTCCTTCCTCGCTTCCCGGCGAACATGCGAGTGCTGGTTGGGAATGTCGAAAAGTGGGTTCGGTTGATCAGTTGTCTGTTGTCTGTTGTCGAAATCCGTCAACCGCAGTGAAAATGGCCGAAGAGGGCAGGGTCACTGCCGAGTCCGGTTCCGGGTCGCTTTTTACTAATGTTATTAGTGAAATATTCACATCTCCGATAAACCTTGTACTGGTTGGAATAATAGCGCTACTTGTTTACAAAATAATTAAACACAAGACGAAAGTCGAGGCGCCAATACACGTCGAACCAGAATTGCCGAAACTGAAACGGGACTTCACTGTCGAGCAATTGAAACAATACGATGGAAACGGTCCTGACAAACGAATTTTGATGGCAGTCAACGGCAGTGTTTACGACGTAACGCGAGGACGCAGATTCTACGGTCCTGGTAATTTCATTTTTATTATTCTCGATGCGTTCCTCGATCCGCGTTATCTTGAAGGATTCGGCTCGCGTATGCTCATCGCACACATATATCCTGAATAGACGGTACACGATGCGATGCACACATTCATTCGGTTATCATCGTCGCATATCGCTGCGTAAAATGATGACGGGCACTAAATTGAAGTGTTTCTCTACGCAATGGAATGACGTTGCTCATTTAGCCTCAAGATCGATCATGCTTTTGATGTTACAGTAATATTAACCGACTGTAATATCATCAATAGCTGACAAAAATTTGATATTTTGGTCCGATCTTTATCAAGTAGTCTCTATCATCATCTATGTTTCATCATTGCAAATTACCTGCATTTGACGCCAACAGATATACTCATTAACCATATCATGTGTGCCAAGGCTCCCGTTATCAAGAATTCCAAACCACGTCAGATATCGTTTCAAATTTCGTAAGAATGGGTAAATTCAGCTGAAACACGCGTTTTTTTACAGTTATAATACCATTCTCCAGGGTGTTTGTATTTGCTGAGTTTGCTTATAATATGTCATTTGAAATGTTTCCTCGATTTTTGCACAATACGTCATTCCTAGTCAGCGAGTGATCAATGGTTCCAGACTACATTCTCAACTACAAAAAACCATACAGCTATGGTGAAATAGATGTACCGTTATATGATAATTCGTACTGTTTTCTCCATCAATTAGTTTTTAACTGAACAGGATTCTGAAATTTTTTTCGAACTGCATTACTGATGAATTGATCAGAAAATGAAAGTTTCTGATGTATTTGATAAGTTTCAGAATGAAATGCTTTGCTCGTGGGACACGAAACATTAGTCAGCTGACAAAATTAATGTTTCGATACTAATTGGCTGAATTTCATGTAGATGTATTGATTTTTCACTCTTGATCATCTTACGTGAAATTGGGCAAATAATATCATAAACTGTGATTTTTATAAAGCCTGGCTGTTTGCAATTCTTACACTTTAATCTCAAACCGCAAATGCTGCTGAAAAAGAGCCCACAAGAATGTGATAAAAATAGCAATTTTTTTGTCAAGGTTGTATGTATTTGACAATCGGGTAATATTTTTTGTTATTTCTAAATTTTGCTTTAGATTCGGAAATTTCTCTTATTACCTGATGCAGACTATTTGAAAGTTGAAAGAAATGCTGTGATTGTGTTCTAAAATACCCTTGTTTGACCATAATTCAGGAAAGATTCACAATAAGATAACTCGTGATGTGTATGAAAGTTTGCACAGTTTTTGTAAAATTGCACTCGAACAGTTTGATCCAGAAATGTCAATAATTCATTACCTCATTCAATGTTGAGTTACATCAGAACGTTGTAGACCTCAATTAGCAGTGTAATGTGTCGAAAAATGCAAAATTTGATATCGTTGAAACAAGTTTTTGGAGATATCTCCTCCAGGTTGATTTCAAACAATTGTTTTATTATTATTATAAATAAAACCACAGTCGGCTATAATTTCACTCCAAGGACATCACCAACCACAATGTGGATTGGTTTAGAACTTTTGATGTACGTACATAAACTTATTTCATAACAATAACACACATCAGTTGTGGTATCCTTTTCATCATGTGTGTTTGAATGTGCAGCATACTAATTTTTACATTTTACACAGAACAAGTCGGAATCACCCTAATATGTATCTCTTTGGCAGTGACATAATTGTCAGAAAAATTTTGTCAATAAAATTAATGATACGAAATATGTATATTTTTATTTAATTCTCAGGTGGACCTTATGCAGCATTCGCAGGCAGAGACGCCAGTCGTGGTCTTGCAACTTTTTCCGTCGTCCCAGGGACAGACGAATACGATGATTTGAGTGATTTCAATTCCGTGGAAATGGATTCTGTCAGGGAGTGGGAAGAACAGTTCAAAGGTTCAATAAAATATCTCCCCTTATACTTTGTACTTTAAATGCTAGGCATTATTTCATTATTAACACAGAGATGCCTCATGATTTGATATCATACATCTGAAAACATTCAGGCACTATTGTTTTATCTATGGGGGAGTATTGCATGTTCAAATAAAACCATTGGATTTGTTAAAGTTATATGAGGATGTATTATACAGAATGAGACGTGAATAGCAAAGAGAACTTATAGATTTCGATTCAAAAACTGCACGTGTAAACTAGGAATTAACGACTATATTTATATCCAATTCAGTAGTGTCTGTTAAAATACGCAGTTGATCTAGCCCCCACTTTTCATTGGGTTACCAAATGAAATTCACAAGATCAAAGTTCAAGGCCTGCATAATAAGACATTGCTTATAAATTGTATTTTAATTCAATGCTCACAACAAGTTAGCACTTACAATGCACCTTTTCGTTTATCATAAAATAAAATAAAAGAAACAAAACCCATACATTTGAGGTAAAAAGCACATGTGCATGATATGGAGTTTCTCCAACTTTTAGCAAAGGAAAAAATTCAACTCGGTTCTTGGAAAAAGTAAATTAGATGTATTTGTAAATAAAATAAGATTCGTGATTTCATTTACAGAAAAATACGAATATGTCGGACGACTTTTGAAGCCTGGTGAATTGCCAACGAATTATTCTGACGAAGAAGAAGAAGGCAGCCAACAAGAAGTTGAATCCAAGTCCAAGGACGATTGACCGCTCCAGCGCACGATGTGAATAAGATACATCATCGGAAATACTGTCCACACATTTAATGATAATCTGAAAATTATAAAAATTATGACCCGCAGAAGCAGTTACAGATTTTTAATCGCGTTCTGTACCATCCTAGTTAACAATATGTAAGATTAATCTGTTTGTAATATTGCAACAGGAGTGCTAGAAATACTTAAACGTTGAAAACAAGCATTGCACAGAAATATGACTTAGGCACTGGTTTCTTGTATTTTTGAATCAATAGTTGACGTGTATATTCGAAATTTCTTTCTGAACACCGAATCAATGAACGTGTGAATTTGAGAATATTTTGCTTTACTCAAGCGGTGCATACGGAATACAAGCTACTAGTAATGAATACCAGCATTATATTGAATTGAAACGTTGAAAAGTAAATCTGATTGAAACTCATTATTTAACAATTTAAGCTATATTTAACAAGTATGCATTTATATGTAACAAGTACAGGGTGTTTTGCTATCCATTCGGGATGTACGTATAAATAAAACTGATAGACACTAAAGATATCTAATCCACTTCTGGATATTGTAATTGTGATATGTACAGAGGAAAATAGGAGTTTGTCTTATCGAGCCTATCAATTATTTTTCCTATTACCGTAACTGCTAGACACCCTGTATATCTGTACATTACCATCCGTAATTTATTACCGTGGAGCGTTTGTCAGTGCTTGGTAAATGCCTCGTACCTGAATTATCAATAAATTATATGAATTAAATAATTTTCAGTGAAAACAAATTGTATGGCATAATCGTACGTAACACACTTCTGAATAGGGAACACAAGACCAGCTCTACTGCAGTACGTAAAAATCTTACGATCAAAAACTGAAAATTTAATTGTTAGTAATTGTTTGTACAAATTTAAATGTATAAAAATTCAACAAACTTAATATATACTCGTTTTGCAAATGACGAGTTGGTGAAAAGTTCAAACGTAACTGTCAACCTGGTAAAAACCTGTGTTCGAACAGTACAGTTTTTTTTTTTTTTTTTTAATTATGTCAATTAGAATTACCATTGGATCAATATATTCTATAAAGATGTATGTAAGAATTTTTAGGAAGAAATTCAAGTTGTACTATTTATATACCGACTAATTACTTGTCAGGAATTTTCTGAATTCGATTAAAAAAATAATTTTATCCAAACAAGTAAATTTCTCGTTTATACTTTCCAGTTGTAGTATCTTTAACTGAGTAAGGCTGAGTCTTGATTCAAAGAAACAAGTAAATAGAACAAAAACAAAGTCAAACCAGTCCTTGATTGTATATTATTAATAAGAGTAATTATTTAAAAAATTGAACGTTAATTAATAATGTTAGATATTTTTGAACAAAAAATAATTGAAAATCGTACTGTAAACTATACGTAAGAAAAATTACCTGGGGTTAGTAAATTTCTCATTCTGCTGTGTAGTAGAATATACAAGGTATATTTCAGCTCGCTGTGCGAATTGGCAACTTCTTCGATCATTTTCACTTTCAACACTGATTTACATTCATGTGATCTGTCACAACCACAGGGGAAAAATTGGGTAATCGCGCTGAACGGCCATTCTCGAACTTCAGTAAGACATAGCGTAACTGTATTACATACTTGAAAACCCTCGTACTCAGTAGAAAATTAATCTACCATATAATAAATTTGATACGCATATCACACCAGCCAGGCCTAAACTGTTTATATTGTCATACATAGCATTGATTTGTTCGTTTTTGAAGACCAATATCGCAAACTGTTGGTTGTTGAAAAAGTAGAGTTGTCAAATTTTATTACAGACGAGAAGCGTTTATCAAGAAAAAAAAAACAAACTAATAGTTCGATGAATAGCGCTAAAGGTACGCAATTAAGAAAATTTATGTCAAAGTTATGTACAGATTGAGCTACAAGAAAAGGAATGTATTGTAATAATTAGTGTGATATTAAAATGATGTTTTATATCTGTGTTAGATTAAAATGATTGCACTACTAAATCAATTCATTTCGAATTGATAATTAGCTTTTTTCGTAGTATACTTTTTCATTACGTAATCGTAATAAATTTTTAAACTAATACAGTTCTTCGAGATTCAATTATTAAGAAACAATGTGCATTTAATTTTGATAACTGTATGTAAGGCGACACTAAAACATAACAATTGTCAAGAACCAACAGCTTGTGCCAAAGACTGAATTTTGGACTAACCCGATTTTTGTGAAGTCTAGGCTCATCATCGATATTTTGCGTAATTAAAAATATGTTTTAATTTTAGTTGAGATAGATGAAAAGTTACATTCATCAATTGCTAAGGCCACAGATATAACATCTACAACTTCATGTTTTTTTTTTTAACATTCAGATAGCAACTGGTTATAAGTTTCATCAGTTGTCAATAACTTCAAGTTTGAAATATCTGAACCTTTAGTGACATTCACAACAAAGTGAATAACATATTTCTACCTCCTACTAACTCCAGTCAGTTTTCACTTAGCGTCGGTATTCAGGTTTACAAAAACTTAGAATTTTTACCTCAACCCAGTAAAATTCATTCTAGCTGCAAGTGAAATTCGGCAAATCTTATCCACAGAATTAGTATTTGTATCATCGAAGATGATTTTTAAGCTGTAACTAATAAGAGTGTGCATTGTACATAGTATATGGAATGGTGAAGTTTAACGAACCAAGTAGTAAGTGGATTAAGTTGCTTACAAGATTTAAGTTTTGAGATGTTGATACAATATAGGGCACTTCACGTTAATTGACTGTTTTTGTCTTCATTTTTTCATAATTGTTTGCACCTGAAGTTTTAAGTACGCATACGCGTGAACAGCCTTATTTCGTACCACTTTATAAAAAAAAAAAAAAAAAAATGAAAATTCATCGATTTTCATGTACTGTAATGTTTGATGAATAATGGAAACTTCGTGTCTATGTCAGACATATTTTCAATTTATTGGCCTATGTGTAGAACGGTAGTGGGTGATTTACCATATATTCCTATATCAGTTGAATATATCAACGTTTTTTTTTTTGTTAATTAAATTGTTTCTCTTAAGTTCTATGTGTAGTGAGTCGGTTTCTTCTCTATACCGTCCTTTTGATCCTTCTTTTAGAGTAAAGTAATAATTTTGAAAATTGTTTACAAAGTTTTATAAACAGTTATATGATTAAAATATTATAACTCTGACCTCAACCTGTTACCTTGAATCTTAAAATTTTCAAAAATAATTATCAAACCAGTTTTCCTTTGTCCAACTTGTAATCAGTGAAGAGAAAAACTTCTAATAACAATTGATAACAGGGTACTATTTAATTCCATCTATCCATGGAGCTGATCATATTATGGTTTGATATTCCCCCTCCCCCGGATACTCGCGGTGACCTAAAATCCTCAATTATTAAGCGTTGTCCGCGTTTCGGTTAAAATTGGGAGCCATAGCCGTTATAGTTACGTTCCTCCGACTATCTGCATTTATCCACAGACTTATTATTACCGTCATTCTGTTTCCTCTTAAAAAATTTCATTGAAAATAATAACATTTTTTATAAAAATGCCATCAGTTTCAGGCATACTTAACATTATCGTTCCAAGAATAAATTCGAAACTGTATATACGATTCCGTCGTCTGTTTCCGCGCACAATTTCCTTCCTTATACCTACCACGTTAGAAATTTCTACCAAGCGTGCGCCGCGTCGAGGTCGACGTGCGCAACGACAGGAGGGCCGAGCTGATTGTGAGGCCCGCGTCTACGATCGTCCCACGCCGACACCAATCTCCAATCGTGTCCAATCGCCCTCGCAAGGCTGCGTCTTTGGGGGGGAGGAAACGGCACGCGACCAAAATGCCTCCGCTCCCCGCCAACTTCAGCCCGGTCCGCGCCTTTCGGTGTCGGCCGGGTTGCGGCTGCGGCGGTACGCGTAGGCATCTTTCGTCCCTGTTTCGTTATACCTACCTTCTTGTAATCGCTGCGGTCCGCGTTTACGCACACAACAATTTTCTACCGCGCGCCCCGCGCCGCTCGAAGGGGGCGACGGCAAAGCGTCGGGGGTGAGACGATCGATCAAGTGTCATCCCTGCCAGTTGGGCTTTCACCTTTTGGGATTGGGGATAAACCTTGGCTAGTTGTTGAGGCTAAGCGGGTAAAAGACAGGAACAACTCCGATCTACGCGCTTTCGTCTTGCCCCGCATTCAAATAAACGCTGATTTTTTCATACACGGATATTTTTTTTACTTTTTTAGAACTTTTATTCTTAATATCTATTTATGTCAGAGTACCTCAAGAGTCGACGTGTGTAATTTCTACAAATTGAGAAAATACTAATTCGATCATACTGTGATCTTTTTCTGGAAAATGTAAATTCTTCTGACAATCAAAGTTTCAGGCTTTATTACACCTTTTTTTTGGTTTATCGCCCATGAGTATCAGCAATTGTACAGAATTATGTATGTACTATACTGGCAAAAAAGAAAAACAAATTTATAGCGGCTCTTGAAATCTTGCACTTTTTACATTCAGCCTTAGGTATGTTGGAAGTCTGGACCTCATTTCCGTGTCTGCATACACCTTGTAATGAGAGCATTGCACGTGAACTGAATCTTTATTATATTTTGCACATTACCGACCTTTCCGTTAGGTTCTAAAAAATTGAGCTTCTTACAGTATAATAATTATATCGTGAGGGTACCTCGATTTGAACAGTCTTACAAAGTCAACTCGTACCGGACCCCTTCAAGATCCGTTGGAAGTATCTGTTCTGTATCGCGATTTGCTGCATAGGAATGTAATGTAATGTGCCAAAGGATACTTGGAAACATTTTCAAAAATAAATGCCAGAACTCAAAATTTGAACGTATAGAAAATGTAAAACCGAAATACGTACCGAGGAAATCTTCTATAATATTTCGCTTTGTAGCTGCACCATCCTCTATAGGGAGTGATTGTATAATTAATAAGCATTCTGTGAATATAGAAAGATTTTGGGTTGGCTCATTGACGGGCCTTCATTTACGGTACCTGCCATTTTTTCGTTACTGTAAAAAATGTTTTTCTTTTCTCCGCGGCTTTGTTGGTGAGTTCAAAAATCCTTACTTCAGTCCAAGGGTACAAATTTTGATTGCAATTTACGTTTTATATTGCGATTGTGGATTGACCCACTGAAAGTACAGTAATCCTGTAAAGATAGCTATATAAGTATAATGGATGCATCTGAAGAAACTGTAACAGGACACTTATAATAATTTCCCTTCATGTTCGAATAAACACAAACGATTAATAATAGCCATTTATATGGTAATAATAGGTGAATAACTTGTAATATAAAGTTATTTGTATTATTATAAAATGCCCGATACCCATTCTTCGTCATGTATATCCAGAGTAAATTATTAATACAGGTGTGTCCGAGTCAGCGTTCTAGATATATTACATTTGTATACAGAGATATGTTTTACCATTAAAAATATTTAACAATAGTTGAAAAATTAGTGTACGTAAGGATGCACGATAATTGTTTTGAACGAATCATCTGCAGCGTTACGGGAATCCGATTTGTATACTTTCTCGAAACATCGCGGAGCTATATCGACTGACCTAATTAATTCCATGCATGTGTATGTAAGATGCATAACGGAGGGGTTTCGTGCAGAAGAAATGACGACGAAATGTGTCTGTTTATACCGCAACACAAACCGTGTGTGTCAATGACTTTTCGGAATAGGTCAACTTGTACCGCGTATACTGCGTAAAAATATTGTTATTGGCACAGAACGACTTGTCAAGCATTCAATATTATAATTTATTGCGTCAAAGCAAAATCCGGAAGTCGTTGTATTACCCATGTTATCACTTCACGTTGTACTAAAAGAAAAATTTAAACGTGTATCAATACGTATGATTCACGCATTAAGAAATATTACAACACTGTAAAAAGTTTATTAAAAATTCAAAAACAATTTCTTTACTCATGTATTGTACTTCAGTAAATATTTCATAATTTGATGTTCCCGTCCTTGTATAATGAATAATGTAGGGTACGATTATGTTTTCGCTAAACTAATTCGTAATTTTGTATACTCGAGCATAAAACGTGATAGGCATATATTATCGACGATACAGCCCGGACGAATAATATACCTATCATGTTGAGAGTGAATGTATTATAACTAGAACTGAAACCTGAAAGAAATGAACTAAAACTGTCAAATACAAATATCCTTGTCAGAGAAAAATGCGCTAAAAATACCAAGACTTCTCTGAAAAACTCGGATCTTTCGAAAAAAGACATTAGAGACATCGCTAATGTTTCTCATATAAATATTCTTATTCTGTAAAACTGTCATTTATCATCGAAGCTTGCTGCATTTTCTTTTCCTAAAGTGTTTCAGAAATCGGAGTTTTTTCTTCTTTTTAGCAGGGATAGAATGACGAATACATCTTTTACGGCATAAATACAGTATAATATTCAGGAAATGAACAATTTCCAACATGGTTTCTCGCGATGAATACGCCATTGTCTTAGATATGAAAACAAAGCTGTCAAGTACGGATGCAAGGCCAAAAAAATTTGTTTACAATTATACAGACGTCAAAGAATCTACTATATCCCATAGAAATACATTGTTAATAATTTTGAATCACAAAAATCGAAGCACCAGCATTTCAGATTCGATGATTGATCATGCATGTGTAATATTAGGTGCACGTCTTCACTTTATACTTTCTTATGAGAGGCATTTGAACGAAGGCCTGTAACTTGTTCCAACATTCTTCAGAGGTAATTATACTCATTGCGTAACTTCCACTCACAATAGAATACAGATTATAGTCAATGGATTATAACTGTTTTTTAAGAGACGAATAACATTATTCTTCAGAATGGTGCAGGATTAATTTATCGCAGCAGCATTTATTCGATATAAAACGATAAATGGTTCTGTTGTTTGATCAGCAATGTGAGAAAACTTGGCACCGCGATCATTTCGTATCATCCTTTAAGAAATAGCCGACTTGCATTATATAACAAGGTGTCAAGAGTAATCGTCTACAGTCTGCGTTGATAAGGATTCCCAGAATGTTTCTTCCTGTCAGCGTCTCATTGTCATTGAACATTCTTGACGAGAGCTTCTGTTATAATATATTCGATTGAACGTTAGTGAATGAATAGACATCAAACCCTTCAAGATACAATACGTGTTGTTAGATTAAAAGCAATTTATCTCTAGACTACAATCACTTCTTTTCAGCTCGTTGCACTCCTAGAAAAAAATCCTCTGATAGTCAGGAATTGACAATTGTGAAGAAGGAAAAAACACCGAAAAACCAGAAAATGGACCTTACGATCCGTACTCTGATTTTCGTATGCGTCTTTTTGTACAAATTTATGCTTGTAGTAAAATACTTTATCGAACATATGAGAATTGGAGAATTTTGTGGAATGCGGTAAAAAATTAATAGCGCATCTTTGTTTCGTACTGCCGAAATTTACAGTATGCGAAAATGATATACGCTCCGAGTGTAAGAAGTGACCAAGTGCACGATGCGTATCGAGTCGCGTTCGAAATTGTAAATCTCCACGTACAGTTTCTGCATGTGGTGAGAGGCAGGGCCAGAACAAATAATTATCTTTCCTTCATTCGGTGGCAAAAAAAAAGTGGTGGGAACGACCTGAACTCAAAGAGCCTTTCCCTGCTATACACATCGTAATTATGCATCATCACTCGCTTTACTATACCATAGTAATGGATGTACCCAGAAATTGAGTATCCTGTGTATTTGTCAGCTTGATTGTCACCGCAATCAACGTGCAATTTTCTTCATCTTTTCACACCTGAGAAAAACATGTCGTGCGATTCACGGGAAGATTAAATAAATTTTTTAATCACACATCTTTCTCACAGGTGAATATATTTGCGTGAAAATTCTTGAAGATTATAAAAATTTTCCTGAGGTCCAAAATTCAAAACTTTATAATTTATTTGCGCTTTTTAACATCATTCTGCCTTTCTTACCGAATGTTCCGGCAAGATTCTGCTGGTTTTTAAATTTATATGTAAGGTTTCATCATTCGCGATAGGCCAGGAGTCAAACATGCTCTTCGAAGATTGCATCCCATTGTCAAAATAGAGGAAAGCCTTACAGAAATGTCGATGGATGTAAAATAATTCTAGGATAGCTCAAATACTGTTAATAAAATTGTAAGCTTTATAGGACAAAATACGCTGATTTTAAAGCGTCGAATACCTTAAATGCGATAAATAATTTTGTCGTTGTAATATTGTTAATTACCTTTATTCATTTTGACAAATATAGAACTTGATGTACGATTTAAACTCGAGTAGAAAATTTATTCTATCCAAATTCGTTGTTTGAAATATGAATTTACCGAGGTCAAACACCTTCGCTAAAAATGATGCCAGAATTCTCAACAACTGTCTCGTTTATTATTTTTTATTGGAAAAATTTGATGTTAAAGTTCCATGAATTTTAACAAATTCGATCGCGAGTAAATATTATTCAAAACTCCTTGTCCTGTAGTCGAAGAAGCTTGTCCCTCATAAAAATACATACAGTATTTTGAAAGTGCTCTAACTTCGACTCAAGTGCCTTGAATTTTTTCGACATTTTTTTTCGTAGTGATTTTATGATACTCATTATATATACTTGCCGTGACTTTCTAGAGACTTCTATCACCACTTTTAGTGTTTCATTTCTCTTCACTAGCAGCGATTATTAACCAAATATTGACTCCTCGATTGTAGACTACTTCTGGCATGCTTAGATTGAATTTATCTTTTGAACCGACCTATTTATAAAAGCAAACGTATTTCACGGTCGGCGACCCTCCTTAAATAGAATAATTAATATTTCAACAAATTTTGACGATGAGTCACACTGTAATGCGATATATCTTTGATGAAGTGAATAATGATATTCAATAATGGTACATTAAATCGTCAAAGATTGAGTTTACAATAGACAAAATATCATTCAGATTCACCTGAAAATTATACAGGTATTAGTTGTGTATTTGCAGGGGATCGAAATTTCAGACGGGATTTCATGAATGTGTTGGCCAATAAATTGTAAAAGCCAGGAATCAAACATTACCAAAAATAATAATCAAAGATTAGCACTTATTCTTTTACTGTTACACAATTCAATGCAATCGAAGCGACGGCTAGGTCCTATTTCTTCAAGCTAAAAATAATATTTCACGTATCCTGTACATTACGTACGACGAGTAATATTTAAAAAGAGCCCGCATAGATTTTAACCATAAATAACAACTAACTGACACAATCGTGATATCGAATCTTTCTTAAATTATTATGATAAAAGTTTATTGTCAATTAAATTGTAGCTTCGGAAATGTTGCGTAGCGACACGAACGATAAACGACGTCTTTCAACGCAGCGCACCTTCATCATTCACTGTGGAATCATATTTTATCCACACCGAAGAATTTCAGTATGAAAATAACGTAATTCATGCAAATCAAAGGGGAAAAGGAATAAAAAAAAGAAAAAGACGCGTGAATTATAATTATAGACGATGCGACGGGAGGATTCGAAGTAAATTCTGGAGTAACAGATCAATTTGTGGCTATAATAAACACGGGCAATGGCCAAACGCAGGTGTCTCGTCTCCGGAATCCCAACAAAGAGCCGTCGACGAGCGTAACTAGCGCGGGTGTCTGCTGCCACGGCGTCATCTCATTCTTTCGCTCTCTCTCCGAACTCCCATCAAAACGTTTCACAGATTATTTGGTGCGATTTGCCGCCGCGCCTGAACGTCGCGTGCGGCTCGGCTCGGCTCGGCTCGGCTCGCGCCTTGATCTTCATTCTGACATTGCATTCAGCAGTGCTGTTTGATTCATGCACTTTGTAACATACGTATGACCAGAAAGTCGACAGACGACAAATCAGGCTCACTTATGGCCGATTGTACGCTTTACTTCATGCCTCCTAAATAACAATGAAAAAGAAACATTTTTACACGTGCTCGATATCATGAACGTCCCGCGTGAAAACTGCATCGAAACTATGCAGCAAGGAACTCTCGAGACAATGGAACCTGACATTCTGACGCGACCTTGAACAGCCGTCCAGTGGCGCTTGAATCGGGCGAATAATGGGGGCCCTGCTCTTTGTTTTAACCAAATTGCGAACTAACTGTTCTACGTACAGATTTCGAAAAAAGAAAGAGACAGGTCGTAATCTTCACTCCTTTGTGTCAACCCCGAACTATAGTTGTCTTATAACTGGTTAATGCACTATAACATTGATTCCTGGTGCAAACAACAACAGGTTTTGTCCCAATTCACTTACGTATAAATTACCTCACATATGATTGCGTGGAACAAGAGTAGAAGTCAGCGTTCACAAAAGCCTGTAGTTGTGAATCGTTCTAATTGTTTAATTTATTGCTGTATGTAATGGTGGCACAATATTTTTTCTTAACCTAACCTGACAGCTCACTAACATCGTGTACTCGACTATTTCTGGAGAATGATGTGTTACCTCAGTTACAAGGTAGAGAGTAATGATTCGGATTGAAAAAGTTGAGATGTACCTATTTGATCCTCAAAACAGCGATCAAACAACTTAAAACTTGAAACACAGAACATAACTCATACGAGCTGTTCTTCGATGATTTTCGAACGAAAAACAAACAATGCCATGAGTTAGTTATACCGATGGTAGGCGTAATTTCGAACTCTATACAGAATTGACCGTGGAGTGAAATCGAACTCGTTTGTACTGAGAAGAGATCGAGTCCTGATCCATAGATGGGAATTTTCATTGAAGAAATACGAATACGCGAACCTTGCAGGTGATTGAATTTGTATACGGAGAGCGCGATTAGGGCGAGTGACCGACGGGATGTGATACGGTAATGCCGCCTTCGGAGATTTTCGTCGCACGGCGTGACGTCAGAAACAGAGTTCGTGCGAGATCGCGGAGCGCCAATGAACGGCTTGGTTGTTACCATGTGACAGGATGGACCAATGGGAGGGAGGCGCTAGCCACACGGACGACGGAGCGAGCCGAGCCAGCCAGTCGGGCATTTTCTGACAAGCGTAGAAAAACTTTTCATCAACAGCCAGCCGCCATTTTACGTGAGCCGATACTTGTGCGGTGCGGAATTCGGGCGATCGTTTCTACGGTGAATTTCGGTACCGCGGGGCCGGCTTGCGGCCGATATTTCGATCGCGATAAGTGCGGGGATAAAAATTGTATCGAAATTAGTGAAAATGTCAGGGGTAAGCGATAGAGTTTTGGATAATTTACGGTGATTTCGCGCGCCTATCATTGTGTGAAAGATGGTGCCAGCGGGCAGCAGTAGTAGCGAGCTTGGATATCGCTAGCGCCGTGCGCGTAGCCAGTTTGCGCTCTCTCAAGTTTGTCAAGTTGTCTTGTGTGTGATACCTATATATTGGGGGTGATACTGAAAGATGTCCAATGGTTAATTATGTGCGTTCGGGGACGCCCGGGACGTCGAACTGTGGGAAAGCGCCTCAACGCACCGCGGTTATTATGTTTTCAACTAATCAAATACCAATACCCACAAAATATAACGAAAAATTTCGCGAATCCCTCAAACTAGTGTAGTGTGCCTAGTGTGCCAAGCGTAAACAGGCGGCCGCGAGACATGGCCGATCATCTTGTGGACGGCCCGCCAAACAAGCGGCCAAAATTGGCGGACCCCTTCCAGGGGCCCTCGGATTCGTCAGGTAAAACATTTGTCCGATAGAAGGATTAGAAAAATGTAATACCGCTCCTCAAACATTATCTCAAACTAACCTAAAGGGCATACCGTGAAAACCATGCCTTCCGAAGCCTGCCTGCCTGCCTGCCTGTTTGCCTCGCGGAAAAGGAGGCGTACCGCCAGCGTTTTGACGTAAACCTACCAACCAACGTTTCACGAAAACAAATCAACTTTCATTCACGATCTCGATCCTGGTCGATATTTTTATTCAGCATACCGAGGGGAAAGAAGTAATCTTCGGTTACCCGACACTTTTTCGTATTATAAAGTCTCGTTTCACTCGTCTCTCCATTCCTGCGTTTTATTTAATTACCGCCACGAACTGCTTTACGCTCTTGGTTTCGTTTTACGCAGTTTCCCTGGAGATTTAGTACAATGATGTCTGACGTATGCACAAATTTATCAATCGTTACGTTTCATTTACAATCAGTTTAATAACACTGGTGTTCTCTTCATTCTTACAGCAGTTCACCGATCCTTCAAGCTAAAATTGGATAAAATTCTGTACCCATCAGACTCTGTCTCTCGTGGTCTGATGTTGATCAGAGCAAACTCAGTTGTCACAGCGGTAGAGGTTACATCCTTCATCAAAAACGTTGGAAATTCAGTTGTATCATTAGGGAATATCGATATTCCAAGAAATGTACTCAATACTTGCAACATGCGTTCATTCATCTTATTCATTTTAAATTTCGTAATTCACACTCTTCCTTACAACAACAGTCTGTGTCAAAATTTTATTTCGTATCAAGTCAAGTATCGATCAATCATAGGATAACCGTATCACATTTTGATGAACGATGTCATTTATACTTTGCTATAACTATTTTTTACCTCGACCACCTCAAACTGAAACAAGGAGTCCAAGATCGTCGTTTAACATCAGCTTTTGCTGAGAGTAAACCGCGCACTGACATTCTACTGTACACAGCAGTATTCTGAATTTCAAACGCATCATATTTGAATGCAAAAACCTTGAATAATGTGCATGGGAAACACTGGGAGCAAATCATTTGCTTCATCCGTTCATTCAATGTGACATAAGTGTGAGGCTGACGTTAGGAATTTGGCTGATAATTGAGTTACAATTTAACTCATACAGAGTCCGGAATTGTACCTGATTACTGATTAGAGTGAAATGCTGTGATGTGATAAAATGGTGCTAGAGCTGGGAAATTGTACGTGTGACACGTCAGACATCAAAAACTATAACTCTGAACTAAATTTTCATAAGCGGTCTGTGAATTTAATTCTCGGGGCGATGCTGAAACCGTCAAGCAGTAGTTGAGACTTAAAAATAGTACAATACCGTTTTCATTCATTCTTAGTATAGTTGTTGAATCAAATGATGAATGAAATATTTTCAATTTGCAAATTATGGTCACAGCTAGACATTGTTGTGTTAACCAGATATCGACCGTTACGTTGGATCTCGCAGTTTCTAGTAGTTTGCAATCAAAACAATAACAAACCTGTCAAATTTTCATTCAGAATACATGAACTTGATGGTTTTCTGCTTAATAATTTTGTTGAGATTTGCATAAATCTGACAAAAGTTAAAACGCTTACGGTACAGCTGACTTGTGTTCTAGCCAACAAACCTTGGATCACAACAAAGTTTTCTTCTAAAATTTGGAAGAAGAATCTTCCACTTCTGTACTATTTGTAAATTAATCTTTTCATTTAAATAATTTCTTGTTTTTTTTCTTTTGTTTTTTTCTTTAATTTTTTTGATGTCATAATTTCCCAAACTTTTTAAGAAACCTAATTTCGTATTCGTTACTTGCATGAATGAATATTACAATTCATTTTACGTTGTCAACTTACTCTATGTACCGAGTGATTTACTTGATACTGCAAAAATTTAGCATATGTAGATAGTATGGTTTGTGCATGGTAATTGAGAAGAAACAAAATATTGTACATACGAAAGAGTTGAGGATATTATAAGCGAATACTAGACAGCTGCATGCGCACTAACAAAGTTCATTTTTACTATTATCTTGTTTATTTTTCACTTATATTACCCTCACGTTTGTCTAATTTATCACCATAAATACTATTGTTTTACTTGTTTCTTACCATAAATCTATGCAATTTGCTCCGGCTATAAGTTGGGGAAATTTGAAATTTCTTCTTTCTTATTTTACCTAATTTTTCCTAATATTTCCTTTGTACCTTAGGAAAGTACATAAAAAAAATTTTTTTAATTTTTTTTTTTTAAATTATAACAAAACTCCTAACAGAAACAGCCTTTTAAATGTTATATCTTAGCAAATTGTAGACTATTAATTGATGAGAATTTGCATGATCTCAAAATAGGGTACAGAATGTTAGTATTTAGCCACATGGTTTGTGCTCTCTTTCTCTCGCTCGTTTTCCCCTCTCCAACTCTTCTTCCGTTTCTCTAGTATTTCAGTTTTACTGACAGAACCATTGGTACAAATCTGGCGGAAATGTGTAACATTATTGTAATGATGCATCTTTGGGAAAATTCGTCATTTTGCAACTTTAGGGTTACTTAAAATTTAGCTAACTATTAATACAGAATCAAGAAACTCAGATTATGTGAATTCAACTTTTTCAGTTATTATAAAGGTGCAAAATAGTAATTTTTGTATCAACGTTTTGACACATTAATGTTACTAACTTTGGCCTCGTCGATATAATTTTTGAATTAGTCAATGTAGGCATGCTTTTAGCACGGACATGTTTGTCGATGTTCTAACAATAAGTTATTTTTTTACTGAAACACTATAAGAGTATAATCATTGGAGAATAATGTGTGATTGAAGATATTTCCAAATTTATATTAGTCCATTTTTGTTTCTATCAAATTTTTGAACAATAAGATGTGAGGTTGAAAGTAGCTCATTATTTAATATTTTCTTTGCATCAGAAAAACATTAGTTGAAAATTTTTAATCTTATAAATGTGCCAAATTTTAAGTAAGTCGGAACATTGCAAAGTAAACACACTATAAATTTCACAAGAGGCAAAAGTTACAACACGCATCAATATCCGTTGAATTTCATTTCGAACTCTCTGACACATCTGCGCATTGCAATCCTGTAAAATTCTGCCAGAATTGAATCTTGTATCCAGTTAATTTTTTTCTGATAATCCCACGAATAAGTCGCAGCTCCTCGATTACTCAAAACACACCAATGCCAGTGTGTAGATGTTTGATAGGTTGAAAGTAAAAAAAAAATATTTCAATTTTTTTTTTTTTTTTGCAGTTTAATACATTTCACCAGTGACCATTTATTACACAGTTTTAAATGCATTTCGATGGTTTGGAATAAAATAAGGAAGTATAGAATAATATTGTTGATGTACAGTTCTGTGGCATGTTAAGTCTTACAAATATTGTTCACTCCGTAGTTTTTTTTTTTTCCAATGTATTTATCCGTATTTTATTTAATTATTCATTCAAGAAATAATCGTTTCTTAAATTTTGAGACAAGGCAATGTTGTCACATTTGTTCAGCAAAGTAAAGTGCCATGCGATACATGTATATATTTGTTTGATATACTACTGCAAATACATGTGCATCATGCGGATGGTAAATCTAACTCACAAATTACAAGTTGCTGGTTGTTTTTATTTACTGTGGAATCACTGCATTGCTAGTTGCCCGAATTCACAAAACATAACTAAAATATCAAAATAATACTAACAATATGTCACTGTTTTCCTATTCAACTATTTGGGAAATGATTCATTTTGAGGAACTAATATCGAGTTAACATTTCCGAATAAGAAAAGTACAAATTTAGTCAGGCTGCAATTATTATTTTCTTTGCTAACGTGATCACTTTCCAAGGTGTAGAGTCTCAAATTGCATTTGTCGAGCAAATTTAAGGGCTAAATCAATATTCAATTAATCTCAATAAAAGTTTCATAATTTCTCAAAATTCTTCAACAACTTCCTGCGGTATCTCCAATGACCTCCTAACCTTTTGTAACATTATCTAACCGTTATTCACCTAATTTTTCATGTAATTCACCTCTCAGGTGAAATTTTTTTAACTGTCCTGAATATCAAACGATTAAAACTTGTATGCAACTGTGACGAATGGTCATTTGTTCATTATTCTACTCAATGTGAATAATGAAGTTACTAAAAGGTGTTTCGGATAGTTTTAACTTTGATTTATGTCCCAGTGTCCTTTGTATTTAAAATCAAGTTTTTTCAGTATCAATCATAGTCCCATTGAACTTTCTCATTTGTCAAAATGAAATCCCGTTTATCCCTTTGTTATTTTATGGTGATGAAGCTAGCTGCCAATTCGAAAAACGGTTTTACATGCAATTTCTGACACTTATCCAGCGATAAAATACAACGTGTGTAAGAACTTTGTGTAAATCAACAGCTCGCTATCGGTGGCTAGCTTCTGCATTCTTGATATCTGAGAAAAAACTGTCCCCAAGTAATTCTCAGGTGTGATCGGAAATCATTAACACACATGTAAAAAAAAAACTGCAACACTTTAAGGATAGCATGGATCCTGAGGATCGGGTGTGGGTAATTGAGTGTAAATTGTTGTTTTGAGAGTACCACTACAGTAGTAATATATAGGCACCTTGTTATACGATTAACTTACGTTCAAGTAGCTTCTTCTTTTTCTTTTTCCAAAAAGGCTGTTTTTGTTTCTTTACCCATGACATATAGGTCTTAGCCTTTAACGAAAGTCCTAAACGATAAACTATGATATATGTAGTGGGTATGACGCCCATAATGATGCACCATGCTTACACCTACGGGGGAGGTGGCGGTGGTAACATGCAACAAATGCAGGGCCCGCCACAACAGCTACATCTACAACAACATCAGCTTCAGCCACATTGGAACAACCATACAGCCCAGAAAAGAAGTAAATATTATTCTAAAAAAAAATCGATCAAAAAAAGTTTTATAAATAAAATTTAAAGAAAAAATGAACAATTTTTTTTATCCGTCCCCCTTTTGAAAACATCGTTCTCAATGAACTCTCACACACACCTTTCATTCATCCTAGATTTCTGTTCAATAGACAACACTGCTTTTCAGTGAGACGATATTAATATTAAATTTATCATCTATAAGTTTAATATTCCAAGCTCTTCTTGGACAATATATTTTTTACATTCATTATAAATTTAAATACGGACTTTTTTTTTCCACTTTTTCATCCTATTGAATGGAAGTACAAAGCTCGAAATGTTGTTGAAACATTCTCGTTGTCAAGTTTTATTTCCGACATTTCGAGTACATTGATTAAATTTCTAAACAATGGTTCAACTTTTAGCTCAAATGCAAAGTAAAACGTAGCTTTGAAGATTATAGATATTTTCCTAAATTATTAACGTAATAATAATTCAAACAAACTTAGATTCGTAAGCGATTTTATTAGTACAGACTACGTTACAGTAAGTGGTCTGTGAATAACAAAGGGAAAATATTTTTGAATTTAATTTTTCTACATAGACATGCGGCACACATGCGCAGAGCAACTACCCAACCGACAAAACTAAACATTAATTACAATGAACGATTTTTCGTAGGTAAGGCGAGCGTCAATTGCCTTTAGATCGTTAGTTAATGAATAATCATGGGCGATATATATTTTCAAACATGTTTTGAATGATACATAAAATGACGAAATTTAATACCTTTCAAATTTCAGTAGACTAGGAGATTTTAGCCCGGTATGAAAGAAATTTGTCAATATCTTTAAGCCTACATTATAAATTTTAATCATTGAACAACTAGTGTTCAATTGCTGTAATACAGCATGATTATATATTTATACATATGTAATAAGTATAAATAATGACGAAAGAAAAGTAGAGTGATTGTAGCTAGCAAGGTATCACTTGTTTCAATAAAATGCGAATAGATCACTTTTTTTTATTCCTGCGGGTATTTAATGCTTGGTAAATCAGCAATACCTTTTTCTGGTTTCAAAGGTTCTTGAATTGAACGCAAAAAAAAAAAAAAAAAAAAATGCTAATAATGAGTGTTTTATTTATTCATCATATATATGTATGTATCAGGAAAATCTGATCGTATCAGGCAATTTTACTTATGATCAAAGAAATTTTAGGAAATGATAAGTATAGTGAAATAATACTGAAAGCTCAGTCTGGTGTAACTAGATGTTTCAAGAACGTTGGCCTGTCCTAATTTTCGAAAATCATCAGATGACACGGAAGACGATAGTAAATTATAAAATCCAAATACTTTGAATCTTGAAAAGTCAAATCTCTCAAATGCACTTGTTGATTTTTACTCCATTTGTATTGTAAAATATCTAGTTTGATTAAAAATTGTGGTTTGACTCTGGAGAACCTGCACAGGTCGGACATTTAAGGTAATTGTGTGGTTTTTTGATAGTGAAGAGGACAAATTTGAAAATGAAAATTAAATTTAAAAAAATGAATGGAAATTAGGTTGTTGTTTCCAAAACATCCACCACGGTATTTGTTTGAAATCACATAAACGCTGGTGTTTGACATATTCTGAATTACAATCAGCAGAATAATGGAAAAAAAGTTTTTTGGTTTTATTAATGCTTATGTATTCCTTTAATCTCATTCGACTCAAATCTATCAGTTTAACCTGTGAGTGATCATGGTGAGGAAATGAGTAGAATTAACTGAATTACGATGCGTTACATGTGTCGAGTTTGAAACTTCTGTACAAGATCATTTAATTTTCACCTCAATTAGATATCATGTTACCTATTACTCACAGTCTAATGTACATGAATTGTGTCACACTTTACAGTTTTCTCAGGTGGGTCCGGCTCAAAAAACTTTGCATTTTCAAATATCTGATTGAATGCTGGGTTACCATTTGTAATATTAGCATAATTCATTAGTATTCTTGAAACATGTTAGATTGTTATGTACTTACTTACTATCCATATGAAATGTGCGAGTGCAACTATGAAATGTCGAGTTCACTCTTAAGTTGATTATACAGATTCCATGCAGTGCACAAAATTCTTTGATACACAAATCAATTCTTCTTTTATTTTTTTCACGTTTACAAAGGCAGGTGAAGCAAAATCTTTACTGTGCACGCAAGGCGATTACTTTGAAATAAATATGTTGTTAACCGGCAGATTGCAAGGACAGGTAGATGTTAAAATTGGTACATAACAATATCGCTAAGATGATCGTTACGAGGTAGAGATACTAACTATATTTAATTAATCGGATGAAATTAGGCAGCGAACCGAAATTTGGAATATTAATTTTGGACCCGATAATGTGTTTGGTAAAAAGAGCTTATAAACTTTTGAAATACGGAATCAAAGATAAAATAAAAACATCAAGGTATTGTAATATAAAACTATTTTCCAGGCATAGAGTATAAAATTCAATTTTTCAAACGATTTGTTGTAGTATCAAGTGTCGTGTGCATATATTTGCGCTCTCTGTGTTTAAATATGACATATGTATATATATATATATATATATATATATATATATCTATATATAACTTTTCGAGTTGTATGATTTTTTAGTATATGACTCTTGATCTCTAAGCATGTCTCTATGCAGTTTGCCATCAGTAGCTTTGCAGCTTTTGTAGTGAAGCACGAGTTTATTGTGAAACATTTTTATTCCGCTACTGTGTAATCTCCCTTAAGTTTTGCTCCTGCGGTGTATGTCTCATGTCTTATT